>NW_016821735.1:514317-527300 GCF_001698545.2 Rhinopithecus bieti | reverse complement strand
ACAGAAACACATATACAAAATATTGGGAAAATGAGAGGATTTATATGTGTGTTTAACAAATCTTTAAAGCAAATATTGACAGATTTTACTACATAAAATTTTAAAAAGTAGATGTAGTAAAAAATAGTACAGAGAAAACTTAAGAACAAATAAAAATCATGAAATACATTTGAAACATATTGACAGAAAAAAATATATATTTTAAAAGCAACAGAATCCTTACAACTCAAAAAATCAAAAAATGAGAATAGGAAATATAGAGAAAAATATTAAAAATAATAAACACATGGAGATGGTTGTCTTCATTAATCATCAATTAACGAAAAATATAAAGAGATTGCTTATATCAGACTTGTAAATATTTCAAAAATGATTTACAAAATATTTTTGAAAAATATATGCATAAAAGATACTCTCTTACACTTTTGGAGAAAATATAAATTAGCACAACCCTTTTGGATAACAGATTAGCTGTATTTGACCAAGTGTTTTATTTATTTATTTATTTATTTATTTATTTATTTATTTACTTACTTATTTATTTATTAGAGATGGAGTCTCACTCTATTGCCCAGGCTGGAGTGCAGTAGCATGATCATATCTCACTGTAACCTTGAACTATGGGGCTGAAGCCATCCTCCTGTCTCTGCCTCCCCATTAGCTGGAACTAGAGGTGTGTGCCACCACAACTGACTAGTTTTTATTTTTTATAGTGACAGGGTCTCACTATGTTGCTCAGGTTGATCTCAAACTACTGACCTCAAGTGATTCTCCTGCCTTGGTCTGTCAAAGTGCTGGGATTACAGGCACAAGCCAATGCACTCAGCCTGTGTAAACGTTAAATGGAAAATCTCATTTGCCTACCATTTCCTACTCTAAGAGATAAAATAGAACTTTATTCATCCAAATGGCAAGATGTCCATGGCATGTTTGTTAGTTTGAAAAGTGGACTGCAGAACAGGATCCATAGTGTGATGTGATTTAGGTTCTAATTAATCCATGTATTCCCCTTGACACACAAGTATTTTAAATTTCAAGATGCTTAGGATTTCTTTTTGTAAAGAACAAATAATGCTTTCAGAAAATTAACTAGCTAGCTACATGAATAGATTTTTAAAAGTGTTTCTTAATTAACTTGGCCCCAAACATATAATCTAAATTTTTTGTAACGTTAGTCACCAATTGTAATGGGAAACTAGAAGACTGGGCAGGATGTGGATAGACACATAAATTTTGCTCATTAAATAAAATTATATCTTCTATATTTCTTCTTTCTAACCTATTATATTTGTCTTTCTTTCTCTCTCCCTTCAAATATATTTTGCACAGCTACTGTTAAGGTAAAGTTATGGAAAATTGCTAACCCTTAACCCTTTTGATCTATAAAGAGGTCAATTCCCTATGGTTCAGTCTTATATAGTCAGACAATCCCTATATTCAATCTCCATTATATTTCCCTATGGTGAACATTATTACCACCATTTTTGATACACATACACACACAGACACCATTGAGCAAGTCACTTAAACCTCAAAGAATGTAAATATCCTGTATAAGAACACAAAATGCTAAAGCTCAAATTAGAATTGGAAGCCTGCTTGATATCAGATTACAGATATTTCACCATATTTAATGCTGGGTGTTTATTACATGGGTGGTTTTTATTATTTCGGATTATTAAAGTGTTATTTTTAGCATTTACTCATTCACTGTTCATTCAACAGTTATTGAATGGCTTCTGCTGGTATGCCAGTAAATGATTAATAACCTGCTTTCTCAGGAGAAAAAGCCTTTTCTGTGCCAATTTCGTGGTATTAATATTCCCATCGTGCCTGATTTCAAGCTGCCAGTGTGTTGCCAACCAGCTCACGCGATTCCTGAACATTTAACAATTAACTCTAGCAAACCAGCACGAATCCAACCCAGGACACCAAGGATTAGAAAACAATCCAGATACTTTGCTAGGCATTAGAAAAAACAAAACTAGAAATAATGTAATTTCTGACACTGAATAGTCCAGAGTCTAGTTAAAGAAAATAATTGGCAACACAAATTATTATACTTTGGGGAACATACAATGTTAAGTCTTTAGCCTTTTTAACTTTCTCATCTTTTAGATGACTATTTACAACATTCTTCCCAACGGAAAGCTATTTTAATCCCTTTTAACCCACATATCAATAACCAAATATCAATAACTATAGTTTAGCCAGAAAAAAGATTTGTCAACCAAATTTGCTTCAGACTTTTATTCTTTTAATTTCCAGTGAATAAGAATTCTTTAAGGGTCTTTCATCTTGTATCTTCTCCTTAATGTGACTCTTACTAGCTCTATAATAAATTAAAACAGAATTAAATGGTGGTAACTACCCAGGTTATGTGTGATAATTATTATAATCACACCATCACCATTCTCTATACTGATGTGTTTTCCTACAGCATAACAAGAAAATTATTTACTTCTAAGATGATGGATGACTTACAACAACAGACAAGCATTATTATGATAGGTAATAGAGTAAACATAATTTTCCCTTGAAACATAAATACAAATTGTTCTTTATGATCTGTATGCTGGCATATATAGATTTTATGTTTAGATAAAAATAATTTTTAAATTTTGCAGACATTAAGTGGGGTCCCTGACTAGGAAAAGCCTAATGTTGATGAAGGGAGGTGACTTAAATTCATATTTTTTTTCTCCCTGAAATGAGTCATGTTCTTTGTAATAATAAAAAATAAATGGCCATTTTTATAAGGGAAAGTTGATTTCACTTACCAAAACTGCTGGCAATTTAAGGTAGCCTAAATGACAAATTACTAAATAATATTAGTATCTCTTTTAGGTAATAGAACTGATTTGTTCTCTCGTGTAAGTAGTAAGTAGCAAAAAGAAAATATTTTATAAAATTATTTACATGAAAATTGCTATTCCTTATTAGGGCGCCATCAATTCAATACTGTCAACCTGATGAGCTGTAGTGAGAAAGAAAGAGACAAAGTTCCTGCAGAAAGACGCAACTACTTCATTCACATAAGGCAGTCTTTCTCATCCACAATACCAAAGGCCCCATTAAGGGCAACAGCTTAATTGCCAGGGTTTTACTATAGAAACGTATAGGTACACTGACTACTATAAGCTGAACAATCCCACATACACCTACACGTATTATTAGCTTTTCAAAATTACACAAATGCTTTTTGCATATGCATTCATTAAAAGCATTGCTGAAATTGGGGTAGCTTTTGACACCATTGTTATCTCAAGCTGGGGATACTAGGAATCCAAGTATTATACTAAAATCTATAGGCTTTTTGATATTAACAAATGAATCATAATTTTAAAATAGCAATCATTAGAGATGAGTGGGGAACAGTTGTGACAACAAGAAAGTAGATGCAACCTTGACGTTTATTGAACAAACATGTTTCGAGCTAATCACTATGCTTTAAGGAATACTAAGCAGATGATTCGACTGAAGCAATGTTAAGAAATGGCTCTCGTCCTGGATGGAGTCTTGTAGAAGACAGGCACATAGACAAGAGAACATGATATTTACATGAGAACATGACATTTACAAGAGAACATAACTGATTCATTACATGTATGTAAAAAATGATGAAAACACAGGAGAGAGAGTAAACAATAAAGGGCATAACTTCTGAAGCTCGAAATATAATAAAAAATCTCCTATCAGAGAAGAGAGGAGGGAACATTCCACGGAGAAAGAAAGGGTCAGCAAACATTTTTTTCTGCTGTTAAAGACCCTGGTTCTCTGTTTGTGTGCACAGACAGATTTGGAACTGAGCATCTCTCTGATGTGTCATTTTCTTTTGACCCTCCTTATATGTAACTTCATGTGGGGTGGATTTTCAATACAATCTACTCAATGGTATTAAAACAAGAAGTTCCCATGCTAGTAAACTAACAACTTTCTTACTTTCACACATATAAAGAAAGCCATATTCCATAGCAAAATACATTAGTTCTGCCCATACCAACAGCTGGTGGTGAAAATTATAAACAAGTATCAGGTTTTACCTTAGGCTACTTTTCAGTTTTGCTGAGTGTGGGTTTAATTTTGAGGTTTTTCATTCATAGTGTGTGATGTTAATTTTATGTGCCAACTTGACTGGGCTAAGGCTGCTCAGATAGCCGGTAAGATAATATTTCTGGTTGTGTCTATCAGCGTGTTTTGGAAAGAAGTTAGCATTTGAATCAGTAGACTGAGAAGAAAAAAATCCTTCCTCCCAAATGTAGTCAGGCATTATCCAATCCTTTAAAGACCTGAAGAGAATAAAAAGGTATGGGGAGATCTCTCTTTCTTCTTGCGCTAGGACATTCATCTTCTCCTTCTCTTGGATTACACACCTCCTGGTTCTCACATCTTTAAACTGTGGCATTTATACCAGTGTCATCCTCCACTGCCAGCCTCCCCAGATATACACAAGTTCCCAGAGCTTCAGACTCAGGCTTTACACCACCAGCTTTCCTGTTTCTTCAGCTTGCAGATGGCAGATTATGAAACTTCTTGGCCTCAGCGATCACTTGAGCCCATTCCCACAACAAATCTCTTCATATGTTAATTCTGTTTCGCTGGAGAACTCATGGCCAATACTTTATAAGCTAGATTGTTAAATTTCCACTGGGCCACCTCTTAGTACAAAAATATATTTGCCTTCTCTTAAGCCTCAAGGGGTCACTGACCTAAAGACACAAAGGATATTCAGTCTACACTTATTGAATATTTGTAAAACTCATAACTTTATTTGATAAGATTTTTTTTCAAGCCCAAGCATGTAGAATATTCTCTGTTACAAAGCCATCAGAATATTTCAGACTTGTACTTACCCAACTTCTACAAGTCACTCCTGATTAAACTTAGATTGCATTCTTATTAGCACTCACACAATTTAGTTCTTTATAAAAACATACGTTTCTGTTTGTACTCTTCTTTTCTGAAGTCTTATCTCCTCTGTAGCAGCATTTACTCAATATCCCTTGAGCTCTATCTGAGCAATAATAGTACACAGAGGGGGATTTGCCAAGCATGAATATTCCACAAAGGATCTCAAAGATTCTGTAGTTCACTGACTCCATTGTCTTTGAAGGCAAATTTCAACAGAAACACTGAGTTTTGTTCTTCCTTTGTAGAGCTAAGCGATAATATTAAGCCCTGTATATTAAGAAGGTAAGTTATATTCATAAAAACTCAAAGCATACCTAATTCATTTGCATTTCTTTCTTCCCTAGGTTGTTAAGGCATGTTGGAAGAAGGAGCTTATCCTTCAGGTTACATCAACTAGAAAGATACCAACAAGGTAAGGTGTTTCTTACCTTAGAGGGTAAAAATTCATGAATAACTTTTAATTTAAAATAAGGCAATGACTATAGTTTAAGACATGATATAATGAAATGAAAATGAGGTTTTCTTCACCTTTGTATCCCAGCAAATAACACAACGCCTGGTACATAATATTTGTTTAATTGATGAACATTAATTAAAAGAGTGAAACATGGGTAGTCCAACTGAGGCCACTGAACCAAATCCAGCCATGCCTGATATTGGAGCCCATGAACACAGCCACACTCACACATTCGTGTAGTGTCTATGGCTCCTCTTATGCTACAAAGGCAAAGTATGGGGCCTCTTTGCCAGTAAAGAAATTACCAATTACTTAAAGAAATTACTATCTGTCCCTTTACAGAAAATGTTCCCTAACTCCTGGACAAGAGAATGCTTGAGAATAGAAAAAATAAAAAGTAACTAGTCATGTTTTAATGAGCATGCTATTATATAGTTACAATTAAGACATATAAAACATTTGTATTTATTTACTGTCATATGCCTTTTTCTATGATGAGACCAGGTCATCATTCTTAGTCTAACATCTGTAACCATATTATTTTGAGTAGATATGTTGTGTGTCTGCCCCTTCTGGGTCCAAGTTTCTATAGTTAAGACCTAAGAAAACTCCTCTAGATAACCTGTAAGTTGCCTCAATCTCTGGCCGTCTCTAGTTCTACATCTCTCTCTCAGTGTTGCATATACATGGGACTTTAAAGGTTGCCTATATGATCACTTATTTAATTCTCACATAGCTGGGGGCAGTTGAGAGATCAAATCCTAAGTTTTCCTCCTTCAGATGAAAATGGCATTTGCTGAATACCCTGATATGGCTCCTACTAATAGGTCTACGTCTTCATGTTTTCATATGAAAGAGAAATGAGCAGCTGTTCAGCTATGTGAAAAGGAGATAATGCTACATTTTCATCCCTTTGGTATTCTTTTTTATGGAAGCCATGTTGTATCAATATTAGAAATAAAATAGAATGGAATATAAATGTGTTTAAATTTTCCTACTTTGAAAGTTTTTAACCTGTGCACTGAGATGTTTATATAAGTAAACTACATATTTTATATCCATGTGTTCATTTAACTACTCATTAAAAAAGTGTTAAAAGACTACTATGTACCTAGCACTGGGCTATACATTAGGAATAGGGACAGGAATAAGATACATGTTACATTCTGATGAAGAGTTCAGTGATGGGTAAAACTCTAAGTTCTGAAGATATAAAGTAAGTCCCAATAACTAGTATATTTAAGATAAAACTCAGCAAAAAATCATGATGCTTGGTATGTCCCCACCCATCCCTTTGGAGGTTCTGACCTGATGGGCTGTATGCGAAGATCTCTAATTACATTCAAGCTTAGAGACATACAGAGTCTATCATAGCCAGAACTGCAAGTGTAGGCAAGTCTACTTTTTCTAGGCTACTGGAGCAAAAATAACCACCTGAGACCTTGTGCTCCTGCAATGTAAAAACATATTATGTACTGAATGAAGTACAGTAATGTCTATGAGTGAAGGTGGTTGGATCACATCATTCCTCCAGTTCATTGATCTGTTTTTCTTCCCACAGACAACACGTTTTTCTCCTGGGGTCGTCTGGAATTGTAGGGCTTATATTTCTATAAATTGCAGCTTACAGTAACAATATTAGTATGTCTATTATTCAGACAATCCAAACTAATTCCCCTAAACTGGAGATATGAAAGAATCTCTGTGCAATCTGTTTACATTAAGTTTAGGTCTGACATTCCAGTGATAGCTTCCTTTCCCTCCTTTGATGAATGTGAAGAAGCCACGGGTCCCTTCCACTTTTGCTCAAAATCGAGGAACCTGTGACAGACACAACAGCTTCATGTCATGTTATCTCTTGTAGCAATCATAGGCAGCATCACAAGAAAAGAAATGATAAGAGAAAAAAGGGTGCATGCAAAGAACAAACTGATTTCCCTTCTGGCAGAGATAATGTGTAGGTGAGAAGGTTGTGTAGGGATGTACAGAAGCTGCATAGGCCAGGCTGTTAGGCAAGTAGCTCAAGAACGGTGGACTCATTGTACTATCTTACTCCCTTAACTTAGGTGCAGTGTTCACTGGTTACTGGGGTCCAGTCACAGGACTAGTCCAGGAAAACAATGTACTGTGGCAACATTCAAATATACTTTTCAGCATGCATTTTTTTTCCTTGACCACTATGTTGTAATATAAGGTATTTATGAATTTACAGGAGACCTACGCTATTTCAGGGGACTCCAGAGTCCCCTCAGCACCCCCCATACCATCTTTTGTATGCTTCATGCCAGTGTTCCTCTCCATCCCCCTGATTATGCCTGTGACTACTCATATGGCAATGAGATGACTCTGGTTTTTTTTTTTTTTTGAGACAGAGTCTCACTGTCACTCAGGCTGGAGTGCAGTGGTGCAGTCTCGGCTCACTGCAACCTCTGCCTCCCTGGTTCAAGTGATTCTCCTGCCTCAGTCTCCTGACTCACTGGGATAACAGGCACAGGCTGCCACACCCAGCTAATTTTTGTATTTTTAGTAGAGACGAGGTTTCACCATGTGGGTCATGCTGGTCTGAAACTCTTGACCTCAGGTGATCCGCCTGCCTTGGACTCCCAAAGTGTTGGGATTACAGGTGTGCACCACCGTGCCTGGCCAGAGATGATGACTTTTTACTGAACTATACTCTTGAGTCTCTCCAAGGCATTATGACTCTTCTCCTTGCTTCACATTTATCCACATGCTTTTTGTTAATTTTCTCTTCAGTGAGAAGAAAGGAAAGGAGTTCAGAATTTAACTTTAATGTGTTGCCTGAGTTCCACAGAGCAGCTCTGAAACAGCTAGTTGTCAGTGCAAAAAATATGAATAACTGAAATTCTATTTCTCATGCTCTTGGTTGGCCAGCCACAGTGGAAATCTCAATCTGGGTACTTCAAGTTTAAAATATTCACACTGCAAGGATTCAACTGTAGCATTTTATACAATTGCTCCCTGTGATGTTTGCAGATTATGCACACTTACGCTCCTTCTCCAGATTGTCTATTTACCCATCTTTAAGCTCTCATTAATAGTAATAGTTATGATTTATCAAGTGCTCATTATGTTAAGGCTGCTGTTCTACATACTTTAAATGTATTAACTCAGTCCTTAGAGGAAGGTCCTCTTGCCATTCCAATTCTACTTTTTATGGCATGCAGTAAACAGAGACATTACGTAAATTGCTCAAGGTCACACCGCTAGCAAGTGGCAGATCTGGGAGTTGCATCCAAGCAGGGTGACTCTAGAGAGCCCAAGTCAGTCAGTTTTTCTCTCTCTCTCTCTCTCTCTTTCCCTGTGTGTGTGTGTGTGTGTGTGTGTGTGTGTGTGTATCTTTATTTGAAAAACAGTACCTTACAAACCTAACACCACTCATCAAACTTCAATAAGAACAATTTCCGCATAAACTAATGAACAGTAGCTAACTGACATGAAATCAATCAAAAGTGCTTTAAAAGGAGCAGCACCAGCTGATATTCCGCCGAGTCTCTGGCCATTCAGGACCCGGCGACAAGGGAAACAGCATCAAATCGGCAGGTGCTCTAGACCTAAGCCCTCAAATCGTGACCTGCCTCGCTCCTGGTGGCCCAAGGTCCCCTTGGTCCTTCAGGGCCCCTGTGGGCTGCAAGCGAAACAGCGAAACCCCAGGAGCCAAAGTGCCATTCAGGAAAGGCTAGACCTTGGCCTCACAGCTGGTTTCTGCCGTTGTGCTCATTTTCTTTCTGGAGCTCCTGGAGTGCTCTCTCAGTGGACATGGTGGTCATCCAGCCTTCCTGGGCCGTGTTCTCATGGAAGAAGAGCTCCCTATGAAAACTGGAAGTGTCTTTCTTCAATTGCGGGGCTAGGCCTTGGGACGTCGTCTTGTAGCAGTCGCCAAGTCTAACACACGCAGCTCAAGTTGTCTGAGCCTTGCGAAGTCTCACATCGAGGTCCCGGCGGTAGGTGTCTTCCTCCGCGGACTCCCTCTGAGGCCCATCACCTCTTCTCAGGGCAGTGCAGGCAGAGTAGAAGCTCTCTGCAGCCCCGGAGCTCCCCCTGCAGCTGTGCCCTTGCCCCCTGCAGAGAGGTCTGCAGGCCGATGAGATTTTGGACTTTTGCTGTGAGTTCTTTACGCCTTTGGGTTTCTTCCCACAATTGCATGTCTGCTTTTCCAGTCTCCCGCTGAGGACATTGTAAGACCTCAGCCTCTTTCTCCCCCTTAGAGCCTCCATCTTGTCTGTGCTTCCAACAGAAACACCATTAGCTCTTCCCCGGGCCTGCTTTTTGGTTTTCCTTTGCCGGACTCCCACTGAGTGGCAGCGGCCTTTCTAGCCCTGACCGGAACAGAGTACAGGGAGGGCCCTGGAGAGCCCAAGTTCTTTCTTTCTTTCTTTCTTTTTTGGCGACAGAGTTTCGCTCTTGTTGCCCAGACTGGAGTGCAATGGCGCGACCTCGGAGATCCCAAGTTCATAAAGATTAAGTTCCTATGTAAACCCCTGGGCTCATTATGTATCAGAAATCTTCATTCCTGTTATTATTGTTTGGACGAACGGAGGCAAGATGGCGCAGTTCCGGGTTCTTCACCGTCAACTTTCCCATGCCCAGGAAAGACAGGGGTCGACTGCCCAGGCGCAACCCGACCGCCGATGGAGAAAAACCGGAACCCGCCTAGCCACGCCTACCGCCCCGCCCCCGACCCTCCTATGTCCTGCCCACTGCCCCCCTACTCCGGGGCCCAGGACATAAAAGCCGCTCCCTGCGGGCACGGGGTGCGAACTTCCTCGGCCCCTCCTTGTAGGCGGGACCCGGGAACCTCGTCTGAGAACGCCAGAGCAAAATTCCTTGGCCCCTCCTCGTATGCGGGACCCAGGAACCTCCTCCGAGAACGCCGGAGCGAACTTCCTTGGCCCCTCCTCGTTCACGGGACCCAGGAACCTCCTCTGAGAATGCCCGCGCGAACTTCCTCGGCCCCTCCTCCTACGCGGGACCCAGGAACCTCGTCCCAGAACGCCGGAGCGACTTCGTCAGCCTCCACCTCCGGAGACTGGTGAACCTTGCCCCTCCCTCACATTGGTTTGTAAATAAAGTTTTTTTTTGCCTTGCCTACTTGCCTTTTCTCTGGCATTTGCTCTGGGGGTCGCATTAAAGCAAATCAATTATTTTATTAAGGAGAAGACGTTTTCATGATGTTGCTGAATGAGCAAAACCTTGGCTAAGCAAAAACCTTATCACTGTGCATATTCATGTAAAGTACCATGAACGCGTTACTGAGTGTCCAAATGCCAAGGAGTCTACAGTGGATATAAATGCTTTGTTTCTTACTCGTACTTTTGTTGTATTAGCTAAAGATTGGGGCAGCAGAATAGAACATACAAACAACAACAATAAAAAAACAGGGGTCCCTGATTTGCTTAGCTAGTAAATGTGGATGAAATAAGATGTGCAAAGATGTCTAAGATGGAGAAATGCCGTGTGGACTTGTATTGCCTGAATCCTTACAGGGACACGGCCTTCGTTTTGCTTTATCATATAAATTATGTGATAATTCTGCCACCCCACTACTATTACATTACAAAATTTAGGTTCTTTCCCATTGATGCTCTTGTGACATTAACACATGTGCCCCAATCTGTGGAGTAATTGTCATGTATATTACATGCACATAGTATGACATCTACAAAACCAAATTTGCAAAGAGAAACGTATGCTCCATTTACCTTGATTCCTTACTAGAGAATTTTCAAATGCCAAGTCAAGCATGGCTGGACATCAAAGATTGTAAACCTTTGGGGGACTCATTTTAACATGGAAGAGTGGAAGCCATTCATATTATTTTAGCATTCCAGAACACTCAACTGACTGAAAGATTTTTTTTTTTATTGTTGTTCTTTGAAAGGAAAGATGAATGAGCATATATCATTTGAGGCAGAATTCTCCAGAAACTATAATCTACAACCACTGCATTTATCTGAAACTCTGTCTTTTATTTTAAAGGTCGTGGCTGTATAATTCTGATTTTAGCAAGCAGAAATATTTTCAAAATGTGGCCTAATTTTATTGTTCATCTTTAAATATTCATTTCATATTTGATGGGCTAAAAATTTGAAATTCAAATTACTTCCTTTTCCTTTATTCTTAGCAAAATCATCTAAAAGTAAGAATTGTAGTTCATTTATAATAAAATACAAATAAAATAAACTTCATAATTCAACAAGAACTAATTAAAATTATTTGAAAGCCAGTACTTACTGCCAAGTAAACTGTAAATTCTAGTTCTATTACTCATATTCTTTATAACTTATTTTGGGAAAATTATTCATCTATTGAGTCATTGAATCACAGAGCTAAAAGGGACATTAAAGTTCACCTCCTAAAAACTCTGTATTACCAGTGATGTCTGGAGAGCTTCCTCAGCAGTACAAGGTCACGTTCTAATAAGTTTCCAAGTTAGGAATCAAATAAGTTATATGGTTTCTAAGCCCTTTGCACTTCCTATGAAACATTTGAACAAGACATACTAAATACTGAGTGAGTCTTTCTAGTATTGTATGTCCAAGATCTAACCAGGGCAACTGGTCTTAAGCCCACAAACTGGGGTTGTGGAGGACACTAGGCCTCTTGTGTGACTGCTGATTTTTGGTAAGACACAGTGTTCCCACAAATCTCCCTCTGCAGAAGCTCTAAGCAGAGGTCAGGATAGAATACAATTTTTGTAGAAGAAAGTATAATTTTTTTCCAGCTAATACATGCATCCTGTAAATATTAAGCATATTTGTTACAAAGGCTCTTAATATACACATCTGTTTACTGGAGATAATGATCAGGCAGGAAACATGATATAGTGCACCTCTTTTCTTCCCTATCTTTTGGCTCCTGTACCAGATTCCTATATCAGCTTCCTCTGTGCTGTACCAGCTTCCTTCCTGAACCATCTTCCTTTGTGCTGTAACAAAGTACCACAAACAAGGTGGCTTAAAACCACATAAATTTAATCTCTGACAGCTCTGGAGCCTAAAAGTCTGAAATCAAGGTGTTGATGGCCATGCTCTTTCTGAAGACTATGAGAGAGAATCTGTTCCATGCCTCTTTCCTGGTTTTAGGTGGTTACTGGCAACACTTGACATTACTTGGCTGGTAGCTGCATCTGTTTCTCCCTCTGTCTTTACACAGCTTTCTTCCCTCTGTGTATGTTCATCTAAGTGTCTCCGTATTTCCCCTCCCTCCTTGTAACAAAACCAGTCATTGGATTTAGAGCCCATTTTAATTAAGTATAACTTCATTTTTTTAACACAACTGCATTGCAAAATCCATTTTTCCAAAAAGATTACATTCGGAGGTACCAGAGGTTAGGACTTCAACATACATTTCTAGAGGACACAATTCAACACACTGCAGGTCCCAGATAAACTATTTTTAATAAAGGGCACATTTCTGCAGGAAGCAATGAATGCATTCTTGGATGATTATTTTCTGAGCAAATCAAATGTTTGGCAAACTCTGAGGAAAAAAATTAGAAGGCCGGGCGCGGTGGCTCACGCCTGTAATCCCAGCACTTTGGGAGGCCGAGGCGGGCGGATCACAAGGTCAGGCGATCGAGACCACAGTGAAACCC
>NW_016821735.1:488653-514121 GCF_001698545.2 Rhinopithecus bieti | reverse complement strand
ATATATATATATATATTAGAAATAGGCCTAATACTAAACCCCACTACTTGGCTTGGTGTAGGGATTTTTTTTAAGTCAGAAATAATGCTCTGTCTCCAATGTGTTAGGCAATGCACAGCCAATGCAAAGATCAATCAATAGTCCCCAGTGAGGTGGTCCTTTTATCACCCCTTCTTACAATTCATTTTTGAATTTTTTTAAAAAAAATTTTGCTTACTATGGAATTTTAAATTATCCATGACCTCTTCTCGTATCTGTTTATCTGACAAGACTCTGAAACCCTCCTGCCACATACAATTTATTGTTAGCCACAGTCTGTATTAGTTCGTTTTCACACTGCGATAGGGAAATACCCAAGACTGGGTAATTTATTAAGGAAAGAGGTTTAATTGAGTCACAGTTACACATGGTTCATGGCTGAGGAGGCCTCAGGAAATTTACAAACATAGCAGAAGGGGAAGAAGGCACGTCTTACATGGCAGCAGGAGCGTGAGAAAGAAGAGAGAATGTGTTGTAGGAAATGTTAAACATTAAAAAAACCATCAGATCTCAGATGGTAAGTCAGAACTTACCATCAAGAGAACAGCATGGGGGAAACCCCATGATCTAATAACCTCCCACCAGGTTTCACCCTCGACATGTGGGGGTTACAGGGATTACAATTCAGGATGAGATTTGGGTGGGAATACAGAGCCAAACCATAGCACAGTCCAAATGTCTGACATCAATCAGTGTATGCTCGCATTCTAGAAGATATGATAATTACATTCAACCACAGGTACCCACTCAGGGTATACATAGCAAAAGGTTGGGATATACCTGGAGAGAGATGCTCAATTTATCCCTTATACGGGGTATAAACATCTGCATATATTTTCACTTTAATGAGTGCTTCGCAGTCTTATATGTGTGATCCAACAGTCTAAACACAGTAAAAACAAACAAAACTGAAGATACTGAAAATTTAAACACCTGTTTCAGTTCCAACCCAACCCTAGTGGATTATGCTTTTAACCAGGAGCATCTTTGTAGGCTTTATGGTATTCCTTTTCTCCTACTCCGAACTCCATTCCAATAAACTGAAGATCAAATTTCTATAATAAAAACTTAACATCTGAAACAAACTTACTTTTGAAACTTATTTAACACTATTCTTTCTCATTAATCTCCTATCTTTTAGCCAAGACAGCTCGTCATTGTCCTCTCAACAGGCCCCAATTTGCCAGCCTACTGGACTCTGCTCATACATTCATATACTCTCTCCACCACATCAAATTGTCAAATATCCTTTATCTCCATATTTCCAAATCTTATCTGTGCTTCAAAGTCAACTCAAATGGTAATCTCTTTTTTTTTTTTTTTTTTTTTTTTTTGAGAGGGAGTCTTGCTCTGTCACCTGGGCTAGAGTGCAGTGGCCGGATCTCAGCTCACTGCAAGCTCCGCCTCCCGAGTTTACGCCATTCTCCTGGCTCAGCCTCCAGAGTAGCTGGGACTACAGGCGCCTGCCACCTCGCCCGGCTAGTTTTTTGTATTTTTTTAGTAGAGACGGGGTTTCACCGTGTTAGCCAGGATGGTCTCGATCTCCTGACCTCGTGATCCGCCCGTCTCGGCCTCCCAAAGTGCTGGGATTACAGGCTTCAGCCACCGCGCCCGGCCAAATGGTAATCTCTTAATGAAATTTGTGAACCCCTAGTTACCTCCTTACACACATATACACCTATGCACATGTGCGCATATATACACATTTTAAGTGTATATCTGATCTATCTCAAAAAGTGTATATATTTTTAATTCAAATATATGTATGCATATATCATACTCTCTCACACACACAAATATGTATTTAACTCATACAACACTTTAAAAATGCCTCATGTAGATTATTTAGCATTTTCTGGTGGTAGATTATTTATATACATGCGTAGGTTGGACTGTAAATTATTTAAGGAAAGAAGTTGAACCTGATTCGTCTTTATAAGCTTTATAGCAGTTAGGATGATATCTTGCACATAACAGAAGTTTACAGAGTATTTACAGGCAGATAAATGTATGAATTCTTAAGCCAAAAGTAGTTATACATGAATATATTTTTATGCTTAAATTTCATGAAACATCAAGAAGCTTAACCAATTCTTTCACATGCTAGTACATCTGCACATGGTGTTGCTCAATGTGTCGGCCTCATATATCACGCACAGAGAAGTTTTTCAAATTTAGAAACTGTTATTTAGTAAAAACAAAAATGTTTAGTAATAATTATACCTTGCTTTCTCATGATGGGTTATGCTCAAACTATGTATAAAGAACTAAATTATTACTACTTTATGACTTTAAATTATAGAGAAAAGAAAACCATTGACAGTAATTAGTATATAGAGGTGACAAGCTGAATTTATTTGAAGAAGAAAAAATTTAAATAATACCAACTAATGACTAATATGTTAATATTTGAAATTCCCAAGCTAAATTATGACTAGTTAGGAAAGGGCACACTGAAAGTCATTTTTAAACATAATGGGGAAGATTCCTATTTCTGGTTATTTAAGCTTGAGTTTGAAGTTGACAAAAATCCATTTCTTTTAACTGTCTGATGATGACCACAGGAGAAAAAGAAAGAACATGAAAATAGAAGGAGAATAGGTTATATTACAAATTATCTTATAAACTTTTATGGTAATATATATTTTGGATCTTAAAAGGTATAGGCCTGGTTGTATAAAAAGAATTACCAGGAAATCGAAATTACCCATTAATCTTCCAGATTAGGAGCACAGCAGAGCCACCTAGTACTGACTTTTATGGGCTCTTCAAATCCCTGACAGGTCCAGATTTATGATCTTCCCATATGCAAAGTCCTGTTTCTCAAGCCTTACCACAAAGATTTGAGATCAAAATGGTGCTTATATAGTTGATCTTATTTTTTATTTTTAGTTTTAGTTTTCCTTTTCTCTTAACTTAGTTTGACCACTTAGGCTGAAAGACTCTTTGTTCTGAAGTCATTAATTAATATCTTTTGAAAATATTATTGTCCATTGAAAGTAGAAATAGAATTAAGCTATCTGGAGACGGCTCATGCACCTTCCTTCTCTATTGTAATTCTCTACTTTCTAATTTTTTCATTATTCACTATTCTTCTACAACAATCACTTGGCACCATTACCACACATGTGCACAAACATACTATACCAGTTTAAATGGAAGTTTTGTCCTATTTGTTACATATCTTTGCCACTAAACCCAACACTGTGCATAAAATTGTTCAATAAATATTGCACAAGTAAGGAAAATTATAATTTGAGACAAGGTGATATACTGCTTCATTTCTTGCCTTATATATGGGCACATCTTTCTTTCTTTGAAGGATATGTTAACAACAGATTGCAGATATTATTATAAAATAGTTTACTTCCATAATATCAGTGATAAGCAATTTATGTGAATTTTATTTTCCCTTTCTGTCCTCTCCTTTATCTTCCTCCTTTTTATCGTCTACAAATGACTCCTTTTCCTCCTCTACAAATATATCCCCTTCTTTCTTTCCATTCATTCCACTGATCTTGTTCCAAAAAAAATTTCGACAAGCTCATTGACTGTCTAAATTCTAACAACAGATACCTCCCAAAGTTCAAGGAGATAATAGGGATTCCTAAGATCCCAAACCAAATCTTAGCTCTATCTGATAATTTGGCCAAAGTTTTACAATTATAAATTTTGACTAGTTCAGTGGACTCAAACACCAAGAATAATTGTTAAAAATTACTCGTTTTCAGAGGAATTTCAAAGACACAAATATGCAAATAACATTGAATCTCAACATAACTAATTATTCCTTAGATAGAAATATGCCCCCTGTAATTAATTCACACTAGGAAAGCTCACATAAATCTATAAGATGTGTCTTAAAACTTAATAGTTAGGACTGCTAAATTTGATTGGAAGTCATGTGTTTCTGACCACCAAATCTTAACAACCTTCTCTCTTTGACAGAACTAGGTCCCACTCTCAGCAGAATCAAAAATAATGGAATTGGTGATTTAAAATAATGAGATTCCTTTGTAATGAATCCTTCCCTATAGCTTCTGTCTGTGAAATGTCTTTTTTTCAATGGAAAAAATAATTAGATTATATGGAGGCCCTTTTTTTCTTTTCTTTCTCTTTTGAGACAGAGTCTTGCTCTGTCACCCAGGCTGGAGTGCAGTGGCACCATCACGGCTCACCACAAGCTCCACCTCCCAGGTTCACGCCATTCTCCTGCCTCAGCCTCCTAAGTAGCTGGGACTACAGATGTCCACCACCACGCCCGGCTATTTTTTTGTATTTTTAGTAGAGACGGGGTTTCACCATTTTAGCCAGGATGGTCTCGATCTCCTGACCTCGTGATCCCCCGGCCTCTGCCTCCCAAAGTGCTGGGATTAGAGGCGTAAGCCACACCTGGCCATATGGAGGTCCTTAGGTTGGGATATAAAAGATAACCACACAACCATATTTAATTATGTAAACTGAATGCTTTAAGAACAATTTTACCAAAAAGCAAGTTGACTAAGCAAAGAAGTTACATTTGAGAATAAAATGCACCTGGGGTTGAAAAATAAATAGAAAATAAACAAGAGAGCACCTGTCACTATTTACTTCCACGGCCAGCATAACTCCTTTTCCTAAACAATGTATCCTGCCAGTAAAAAGCACTAGTCAAGGAAGGATTAATCTCATTTCTCAACCCATAGGACACTTGCATTCTTTAAGCTTCTAAATGTACTTTTCTTGCCTTAACTGCCTCTTTCATACTCTGAGAATGGAACCTGAGGTTTTGCTGAAGCCAAACAGAAATTTAGCAAGCAATTTCTTAAAACACCACACAATTTTTCCAAGGGTTAGTGTAGTATCACGGTAGTTAACTAACTTTCTTATTATTTCCAACCATACTGGTTGCCTGAGCCTCTCAACATCTTGTTTGTTTGAACACTCCAATTTCAAAAGTCAATAATGGCAAGTAATAGCACTTTTTAAAGAATACAAATCATAATAGCAACCAACATTTAAGTGCTTATTATGCGTCAGGCATTGTGCTGTGTCATTGTTATCCATTGTCTTATTCGGTCTTACTGAAACCTTAGGAGGTAGTTATAATTGTTCCCATTTTGTGTATGACGCACCAAAAGTACAGGGATATTAACTAACTTATCTAGGTCTAATGCTGAGTCAGAGAATAGAGTATGGCAGAGAGTGGGGAAATTGGAAAAAAAAGCAACCCAAATTAACATTAATTTTAGAACTTCACACCCATTTTTGAGAAACAGAACTCACACCAGTATCCCTTCCTTTTAACTTATGATGTTTTTAACTCAGGTACTTGTTCAAGGACTTATCCAATCCCCCCAGTCCAGTTGTGCCTTCCATATTTAACTACATCCAGCTTTGCTGTGACTGGCCAGGTAGATGACAGAGTGGACCTCAAACACCCCTCAACTAGAAGGAACACCCATAACCCAGTTCCTGACAATGCAGAAATAAAGCCCCAATGCTGCCAGATCCTCCAAAATTTTCAAAACAAAAAATAGTCATTATCTTATGTGAAAATACTGATTTTTAAATATTAATTGAATTTTTTAAAGTATATTTGCAGGTCACACCTAGCCCAGAGTTCTCCAAGTTTCATCCTCTGTTTTAAATTCCACTAGAACACTTGGGGATTGCTGAAGTTCTGTACTATCCTATCTAGAGTTTGGACTCCTGGCTTTCAAAGGAAAGTTTCCTCCAGGTTTTCCCCACCCTATAAAATTTCACTCTGCTTTTTTCTTCTTTCTCCCATGTTAAGTTATTATAAATTGTTTACAACAGCCAGTAGGTTTTCCTTCTTTCCAATACGTAGCATTAAGTGTTTCCAAGACAACAATGGGGGTCAAACGTCATAAGTCGCTTCACCTCAGATTGCTCACCTGTCATCTGGTTAGACTGCTTACCTGCCTTGGAACCTAAGTAGAAGCAGAAACAGAGAATCTCATTTCGAGTGAAGTTTACTTGTATGTACAGAAGTGCTAGGTCTTTGAATAGCAGTAGGACAGTAGGGGTAAAATTGGCCCAACCTGATCATTTTTAAGTTTTACTAATTTTCTAATAATATTTGAGAGAAAAAAGCTATTCCACAGTAAGATTGAACACTAATCAGAAGAGGTTCTGTGTTAACACTGATAACATCAACAAGACTTTTGGAAATAACCCTGGAGGACTACGGATTACCCCCAAGAGATTGAACACCTTTCTACATGGTTATCTAGAAAAGTGAGAAGAAAATGTGATAGCGTTCACTATACAGAGAGGCTGGTATACAGAGATTCCCGAAGAGAATGTTCTTTTGCATGTCCAGTATTTTATTTAATCCACAGGGTTTTAGTTTTACTTTAAAGACTTTAGCTGCAACCCTATACACAAACAGATAGCTCTCCACCAGCCCAGCCACTGAGAATTTCTCTAGCTTCAGGCCCCACCAAGCTGTATTTGATTCAAGGTTAGGGTAGGAGCAAAGAAAGGCTCTGTCTTATTGAAGGATGCTGAGAACTTGTCTGCAGAAGTCGCCTTTGGAGGGCATGACAAATGCATAGATCCAATGTTAAACAAAATGACTTTTAGGAGGGCCTAGGAACTTTTCTTTTTCTGTGCCCCACCTCCCGACCCCAAGCTGATGCATAGTAAATTCTTTTTCTAGGGTTTGCTATAACAAATTACCACAAACTAGGTGACTTTTAAAAATATGGAAATTTATTCTGTCACAATTCTGGAGGATAGAAGTCCAAAATCAAGGTTTCCACAGGGTCATCCTCCTCCAGAGGCTCCAGGAAAATTCCATCCCTTGCCTCTTCCAGGTATGGAGGCTTCCAGGGCTATGGCTGCATCACCCTCATCTCAGCCTCCAGTGTCATGTGACCTTCCCCTCTGTGTGTCTTCTCCTCTTTTGTCTCTTATAAGGACAGTTAGCCTTGGAATTAGAGTCCACCTGGTTAATATAAGATGATCTCGTCTCTAGATCTCTAATTCTATCCGCAAAAGACACTTTTTCCAAATAAGGTCATATTCACAGGTTTCAAGATGCGGACATACCTTTTTGAGGGTCACCATTCAAACTACTACGGGAAGTAAACACATACAGACAGACACACACACACACAGACACAGACACACACACTCTCTCTCTCTTTCTCTTCCAATGAGAGAGAAAAGAGGGAAGACGCCCATGGGTGGTAGCCTGGCATCTGGATGGGTGGAGTAAAGGCTCTCTAACTGCACTCTCCTGTTCCTTTTAGGTGAGTTGTCTGGGCACAATGGGCTTATGCTGAGCTGAGTCAGGGAACTACAATGCTACCTCCCCAACCTGAACACAAGCTCTAAAATCAGTGAGAAATCCTGCCTAGAATCCCTCAAGAGTTAAATTTCTTTCAAATGCTTACTGTAGAGAAACGGATCAAGAAAGAGCATACTTGGGGAAAACGTATCTGGCATTTATAGAGCATAAAATTTGACGAGCACCATCAATTAGACATCCACTATAACAGACCTTCAGATAGGTGTTTTGCAAATAAAAGTCAACCTAAGAAAGCTGAAATATGTGCAGGGTGTGCGGTTAAATGATTAAATGAATTCGTAGCACCTGCTGCTTAGACAATCTCTGCTCATCAACATGATTTCCAAACACATTCTAGAGGACTAATTTAATGCCAGCTACTGGGAATGAAGCAAAATCCTAATTTTATCCCATGGAAATTTACTTCTCAATGCAGGCAGCTAAGAAGATGGAGAAAGCCCACAGGCTTTGATAAAAATTCGCTGGGGTTCTGTTAGGATGTGCTTCCAGAAGCTGTATTTACCTTTTTGCCTATGTGCCTGCCTCCTTAATTAGGTAGAAATTATACATTTAGTCTGGGGCCAGACTTATCAAAACTGGATGCTTTCCCCAAAAATTCACTTAAAGTCTTAAACCTATGGCTTAGAAGTAACTTCCTCCTCAGGGGAACCCACCCCACAACACTTCCCCTTCTTTCTTATGTTTGAAATTCTAGAGGATTACTGGATGTGGGCTCTCCAGCCCCATTTCACTCACCTGCCTTTGTCATCCCTTGCATGCACTGACCCAGAGTGGGGCTCATGGATAGGAATCATCTGGGAGCTTGTTAGACCAGCAGCATCTCAGAGACATCCCAGATTTACCATCCTCATCTTACCTGCAAGCACATTAAAATGTGAGATGCATGCCCTAACTCACGCTGCCTCAGGAGGATATGACGTTTGCTCTGGCCTAGTCTCCCAGCAAGCCTGCTCTCTTGTTCATGAGTCTGCTTACTCATCTGCTATTTGTATGAACAGTGATTTTCAACCCTAGCCGCACATTGAAATCTCCTAGCAGTTGCGGATTATTGAATTTTTTTTCGTTACATGAGAAAAGTGGCATCCTCAGAGATCTTGATTTGTCTAGAGGAGAACCCAAGCGCAGTCTTTTTTTAAAAAATAAAAATCTTAATTAACCATTCCTAGGAGATTTTGACATGCAACCAGTTTTTAAAACACTGTCACGGAATAGTGGTTTTCAAAGTGTGGTTTTACCATGGGCAGCCTGAACATCATTGGAGCTTATAAGAAATGCAAATTCTTGGGTTCCATCTGAAATGGATTTAGGCTTGGTAGGGAGGGCGGTGTGGGGGTTCGGGGTGGTTGCAATAGTGTGTTTTAGCAAGCTCTCCAGGTCATTTTGATGAGCGTAAAGCTTGAGAAACACTGCCATTGAGTATTTCTTGCCAGTCACTCAAAAGTTCCATGAAAGGTAGAAAAATGAGGAAGTCTGGCGCTTACCCTGGAATAATGAAAACTTACTTGGAAGAAATACCTTGAACATATGGGCAGATCCAGACACAACACATACCTTCAGGTCCCTGTAATTCTAGTCAAAATGTGACAAAGTACAAGCCAAGTGCATGTTAGTTCGTAGGAAAAAACCTTTCACTCCTGAGTGGGAGGATTGCTGTACAAGCAGGTAACGTATGCAAGTAACACAACCGTAAATAATAGGAGAAAGGAGGGCATTTAGGTGACTAGCCTGGCTTACTAAGAGATAGACCAAAACAATCAATAGGTGGCAGTCAAACTATGAAGGAGCTTGAATGTCACTCTAAGCTATG
Source organism: Rhinopithecus bieti (assembly GCF_001698545.2). Lineage (NCBI taxonomy): Eukaryota > Metazoa > Chordata > Mammalia > Primates > Cercopithecidae > Rhinopithecus > Rhinopithecus bieti. The sequence continues at coordinate 504,957 of NW_016821735.1, read as the reverse complement.
TAAGTATTTCTAAGAAAATACTACCAGGAAAATATTGAATGTATGACTTATAGTTAGCTAGACAAAAGGAAAAAAATGGTGAGGAAATTTTTAGGCAGTAACCTTAATGGTTTCTTAGATTCCTTATCTTTCTAATTTCTTTTCTCTCATGTAAACTAATGGGATGCTCTGAATAGCTGAAAAGTTAATGTAGGGAAATTTTACAGCACAACCTTGAAGGCAGCCACAGTAATGTAGTATATTGGAAAGCACACTTAATGATGGGTGTGTGGAGTTCATGAATAACAATTGTTCATTTGTAACCACTTCATGTAGTGTATATGTACCACTTTTTGGAGCACTGCCATTTAAAATTATCTCCTGGACTCATTCTTGGTACCATAAAAGGAAAATAAAGTTAGGGATATTGCTGGGTTTTAATGCTTCAGGCATCAAAAGAGGCGTTCCTGCCCTTCAAGGTAACAGGATCCCCATTCTCTAATTTTTCTCTACTCTATAGCTCTGACACCACATTCTGTCGCCCAAAACCACCTTTCTGGATCTCAGATCGTGTGCTCTCAAACAGTGCTCCAAGGTTAGATCATAAGACTCAGGTGTGACCAATCAGAACACCGTATTTCACAAACTGGAATACAGAGACAGACTGGTTGCCTATGGCCCGAAACATCGGATGATGGAACTTGATCAAAATCTCCTAAACATTTTTCTGAAAAATAAAATGTGTAACATGGCCAAGAATATTTTGAAAAAGTAGTGCAATAAGGCAAAACTTTTGTTCTCCTAGTTATTATAACACTCCATAAATCTGCAGTAATTTAAGTGGTGTGATACTGGTTGAAAAATTGTCAAATAAGCCAAGTGGAAAACATAGAGAATCCAGAAACAGATTCACATATATGGAATGTATATTTGTAAGGATATCATTTTAAAGGTCAGTGATGAAAGCAAAACTACTAAATAAAAGTAGAAGATATAAATAACATTGGAAAAGTGGGCTATTTGGGAAAATGAAAGTTTGATCCCTCCTATATACTAGTCCAAAACTGAATTCTAGATAGTTTAAAATACTAACTGTAAAATCCTATAAAATAGTGGTTTTCAAATCATTGCTTCGTATTTCAATTATATGATGAGCTTTCAAAAAACCTCAGGATCCATTACATAACAATAAAGTGAGAATCTGGGGTGGTGAAACCCAAGTATCAGTAATTTTAAGATTTTTCTGGTGTTTCTAATGTGCATCAGAGTTTGAGAACTGTTTCTGGTTAATAGAAAAACTTCCTCCTAGGTTTTCTAACAGGCAAAGCAAAGAATATGTTAATAACAAGTGACACAGTTTTTATTTTTTAAAAGTTAAATGTTCAAGAGACTTACAGATTTTCCTGGTACTGGAAAATAGACAGAAACGTCAACATTTTAAAACTTTGTAAATTACCAGCACATTCTATAAACTTGTTAAATTAACAGTGACTTTATAGCACTAATGCCTATATTAGTTGTGCTTTTCCACCCTTAAACCTCTTGAGAGGGATCATACTTGCCCAACTATAGAGGAATTAGAGAAAGGATTGGAGAAAATTTGGCATATTTTCCCGCATTTTCCTTTGTGATAATCAGAGTAGTTACCTACTTAAATGGATAGTGGCTTCACTATCATCAAAAATAGCTCACTTTATATGTATGTACCATTCTAATTACCAGTTCTTCATATCGTTTAGCATTGGGTGCATCTGACTGTGGAGCCCTGATGCAGATATTTTGGACTTTAAGTATCTAGACTATTTCTTACACCTACCTATTGATCATGCAATCCTTTCACCCTGAGTTTACATACAACTACTGAATCCCTCCGTCATAAGCCCTAGACTGTCACTATCAAATAATTAGAATGGGCGAATAGGTTCAAATATGTCTGTCCTGCCCGTTCCAGACACCTACAAGAATTCTCTCTTTCATTGTGACCACAGAGAGGGAACCACATTTAGTGAGTAATCTAGTGGAAACAGGTACTGGAAATATGGCTGAGCCACTTAAACAGGAAAGAGATGCTGGGATGAAGATCATGTAGCAGGACTTAATCATCTAGATCTAAGGCTAAGGTGCCAGAAAGAAGAAATTGGGTGTCAAGAACTGTGAAGGGTCTGAGATTGAACCCTACTTGCTAGCCAACAAGTTAGCCTGCTAGTTTCATAGATGATCTCAGAAGACATGTGACTCCTGGATCAGAGACAATGAACTTTATTAAGGAGAACACAGGAGGCAGCATGAGCTTTCTGTTTGGATCAGTTGCCCTTGTTGCTCAAGTGTCATGGGGAGGGCGAGAGTGGGAGTCATGCAGAAGTGGGCTCAGGGTGATGCAACTCACAGAATAGATTTTTTGCCAAAGACAAGAAATCCCAAGGCTAGAAAACAATCTATGAAGGGAGCTTCAAGCAAACCCGTCTAACCTTGCCCTAGAGGGAGACATTTCATGATTATACTGCCTCTCTCTTTGAAGGATGTTTGTTAAACAAATGTGCCTTGGAAGATAGTCCAAGGACATGTAGAAATGCCATAGAACACTACTTCTCGACACCAGGAACAAGAGATAGCAGATAGGACCCCCAAATACAACAGGAATAAGACCAGAACACAAAAGAGTAAATAAATAAAATCAACATCCAGTGTTAGAGTCCCAGTTTTCTAAGTCAGATGACTAATGAACTGGATTTCCAGTAAGAGAAATGCTGTGTGAAGCTAGGATGCGATGGAAATTTCTTCTGACCCAATTATTCTAATGTTCCACACCTAACAACCAGAATCATCATCATAGGTGTCTGAAGGTAAAATCAAAGTTAAGGAATTGCTCAGGATGCCACATTTTTACTGGCTGTCCAGGAAATTAAGTGGTTTTGCATCCCAAAGGTACTTCTATTTTCCTTTTCATTATGGATTTCTTTTTTTTTTTTTTTTTTTTTTTTTGGAGATGGAGTCTCGCTCTGTCGCCCGGGCTGGAGTGCAGTGGGCCGTCTCAGCTCACTGCAAGCTCCGCCTCCCGGGTTACGCCATTCTCCTGCCTCAGCCTCCCGAGTAGCTGGGACTACAGGCGGCACCACCTCGCCCGCTAGGCTTTTTGTATTTTTTAGTAAGAAACGGCCCGTTTCACCATTGTTAGCCAGGATTGGTTTCTCGAACTCCTGACCTCATGATCTGCCCGTCCGGGCCTCCCAAAGTGCTGGGATTACAGGCGTGAGCCACTGCGCCCGGCCCATTATGGATTTCATTACAGGTGTACAAGCCACTACGAACAAAGCCAAAGGACGTCATTATTATCTAGTGCCTTATAATTCCAATTACATTAGTAACTTTAAGAATGTTGAAGCAGTTAGGGAAATTCCCAGACACTAAATAGCTCTGGCATTTTCAGCAGTTTTACTTATTTCAGCTTTGCACAGAGAACAGCTGGAGAGGTAAGAGTATAAAGATGTGCTGATTACAAGTCAAGGAACCTGAGGAAAATCTAGATTAAACACATTCAATTTTTGCTCACCCCAAGAGACAGCCAATGAGAAATTCTTTCTCCCCCTACACCCAAAACAGGGAAAGTGATAACAAGGGAAGATAGAAAGACGGTCACCTGGAGACATCCCATAAGCTTACCATGAATTTTCTTCTTATTCAGCGCTGCTCTTGCTGATTTGGAAATGTGTTCAGCTTGCTTTCTTCAGGATTCTGTTGAATATACATAGGAGGCAACGGCCATGGCTAATTGAAAGATGATGTTATGGCAAGCAAGGCAGTGTCGCAGAAAGTGAACTGGGCTTGGAGCTCCAGTGTGTGAACTGACTAACTGTCCACGGGACAAGGCCCTCCTCTGATTTGAATTTCAATTTCCTTCTTGATAAAATGAGTAGGCACTCACTGTTTCTATACTGTTTGCAATATCTTTTAGGAAGCAAGGCAATTCCAAAGAGAATCTTTAAAAACAACTTGGTGGGAGATAGAGGAATGAGTTAAAGAGAAAAGCCAAGAAATCAGGCTTCAGGTTTCCTTTCAGCCATAAAGTAAAACTCCCTTGAGAGAACAACCAGACTCATTCAAAGATGCAGACATAAAATACTGAAAGGGCCCCAGCCTGCTCCCAAGCTGGGAAATAGCATATACATGCTTTACTTGGAAATGAATGGGACTTAGGGCTATCTCCTCGTTCATTCATCCCTTTTGAAAGGAAACTTGGAAACAGATAGTATGGAGATAGTGTCATCTCGAGAACAGAGTCCATCAGATTATATAACTTGGGGAGTTCCTCTGAATTGCAGGAACTGAGAGATGGCTAAGAGAGTGGGAACAAAAGTGCCCCAAGACTCATCCATGGCGTCTGACCTTGGGCATCTCAGGACTAAAGTAAAGCAAGTGAAATGTGCCCTTGTCATTTATATATTCCTGCCATTTTGACATCCTGTTCTGGATCCTCATTTTAGAGGATCTAAATGTCTCCATTCATTTTGTCTCATAATGGGAAGGGAAGACTGGAAACACACCTGGGATGATGCGCAGGTTCTAGGTTGGCATGACTCCCTACTGCACACATAGCTCTGAATGGATGCAGACTAGTGCTTTTCATCCTCCTTTCCTTATTTATTTATTTATTTATTTATTTATTTATTTATTTATTTAGAGACTGAGTCTTGCTCTGTCACCCAGGCTGGAGTGCAGTGGCACAATTTTGGCTCACTGCAACCTCTGCCTCCTTGGTTCAAGCGATTCTCCTGCGTCAGCCTCCTGAGTAGCTGGGATTACAGGTGCATGCCACCATGCCCGGCTAATTTTTGTATTTTTAGTAGAGATGCAGTTTCACCACATTGGTCAGGCTGCCCTAGAACTCCTGACCTCATGATCCACCCACCTGGCCTCCCAAAGTGCTGGAATTACAGGCATGAACCATTGTTCCCCTTTAATTCCTCTTCTGGCTTTTCTAAGAAGGCCCGGAGTTCATTTGGAGTTAAGAAGAGAATTTGATTGGTTCACAGGTGCCATACAAGTTAGAAATATTTAGGGCCCTGGAAAGGGAAACATTTCCATATTCAGAGCCCTTGCCTTAGTGAGCTGCAGTCTAGTGGGAAGGCTGGTGTGTAAACAGCAGGTTCACCCCAGCTCTGCCAGGCAAACAGACAGGGTAGAGCCTTCAATTCCTCATGCCGTAGACTGGTGAGGATACTACGCTCAGAAACAAAAGGTTAAAATAATGAATCTAAAATGTCAAAAACAGCTTCAGAATTGATGTGGAAACGTGTGAGATGGTTCTGTGGAGAGAAAACATTCACCCAGAATATGTGGTTTATCCTGTACCAGAAGCAGGATATGCTGTCAGATCTCATGCTGTAAACAGTACAAGAACTGCTAATGGAGAGAAATTCCAAGACATAGATTTCCATAGAAAAGTTTTCCCAAAATCCATGCCCTACCACCTCAGTTCTTCAGATACCTTGATCTGTGGTTTAGGACAGTTTATTTTTTTAGGGCCCAACTTAGGACACAAGACAGCTGTGAAAATAATGGAGAGATGGCAAATATAAATATACCACATAGAGAACAATAAATTGAGGTTTTCAGAGGCCTTTTAGCCAAAAGCACTTTGGAATAATTCACCTGGAAGGAATGAATCCTGTACTCTGGCAGATCAAAATCAGGTTAGTACATCTGTTAGACAAAGCAAGTGTCGCGGACTTATTCCCATCACTCATCACACTTACAATACTTGCTAAATGTCTTAATTTGGCAAAGTAAGATCTGTCCGTCATTTTACAACTTTACCCCACAGTTTGCTCAGCATATATAAAGGCCTTAATTTTTCCTTGTGATGAAAAAAGAGAACAATAGAAAGGGGGAGAGAACTTTGTGTATTTGTACGCCTGGTCTCAGAGAATCACTGAAACAGCAACTAAAATGGTCAAGCATCTTTTTTACCCACTCAGTCAGAAAGATCTGAAATGATACATGTTGGTAGCATATACTCTAACTTCAGAGCTGCCAGAGTGGTCCCACATTAGCCAGGATATTTCATTTGAATTGCTTATTGCATGATTGTTGCCAATAAATATTGACTGAATAACTACGGAAGACAGGCAATTTTGGGGACAAGGCTATCATTCTCCAACTTAGGTCAACAGGCCTTTTCTGAAGGCTGAAAATGTGAACCTGGCTTCACATTAAAATCATTGCAAGGCCGGGCGCGGTGGTTCAAGCCTGTAATCCCAGCACTTTGGGAGGCCGAGATGGGCGGATCACGAGGTCAGGAGATCGAGACCATCCTGGCTAACACGGTGAAACCCCGTCTCTACTAAAAAAAAAATACAAAAAACTAGCCGGGCGAGGTGGTGGGCGCCTGTAGTCCCAGCTATTCGGGAGGCTGAGGCAGGAGAATGGCGTCAACCCGGGAGGCAGAGCTTGCAGTGAGCTGAGATCTGGCCACTGCACTCCAGCCCGGGCGACAGAGCGAGACTCCGTCTCAAAAAAAAAAAAAAAAAAATAACCGCATACATTTTAGGAAATAGTGATTCCAGGACCCTACATACATCCAGAGACTCTGATATGGCCAAGGCAACAGGGTCTCCCTGACTCAGACCATCAGCAATGAGAATCCTACTTTGGGTGACATAGGGAGTAAAATTATAAAGTGTAATAATCAAGAGAGAGGAGTTTTGTAATAGGGAGATATTTAGAAAGATATGTGGATATGTGGAATTTCCTACTAGTTGTATATATAATACACACACACACACACACACACACACACACACACACACACACACACACACACAGAGGAAATTATATTAGGTAGGATTACATGGTTATGCATGCTGGGCAAAAAGAATCTGTGTCTGATGTAGTAGAAATAAAATATACTAATCAGGCCAAGCATGCTGGCTCACACCTGTAATCTCAGCACTTTGGGAGGCCGAGGCAGGCGGTTCACGAGGTCAGGAGTTTGAGACCAGCCTGGCCAACAGAGTGAAACCCTATCTCTACTAAACATACAAAAAAAAAAATAAATAAATAGCTGGGCGTGGTGGTGGGCGCCTGTATTCCCAGCTATTTGGGAGACTGAGGCAGGAGAATCGCTTGAACCTGCGAAGCAGAGGTTGCAGTGAGCTGAGATTGTACCACTGCACACCAGCCTGGATGACAGTGCAAGACTTTATCTCAAAATAATAATAATACACACACACACACACACACACACACACACACACACACACACCAATCAAGTGGGTTTAGAGAAACTAGCTTTGGTTCTTGTAAACCAAACCAAGGTGGTGAAAAGAAAGGCAAAGTGTATGGATCTTCCAATAAACAAACAAACAAACACACAGACAAAAAAACTAGAACCTGGAAGGAGTTTAACCAAGAAGAATGGAGGATCTACCTAGTATTTAGAAGTACATTACTGATTGTCCTGACTACAGCAAGCCCTTCTAAACTAATGTCATAATCTGAGTAAAATCACAGATAAATGAAGAAAAAAATAGCTGGGAAATGAATGATATGCAGTCCAGTGACCCTCACCTTAAAGGAGGACTTGAGATGGAGCTTTGGAAGGCTTGGCAGAAGACAAAGTATGAGCTCACATGGGCTAAACCCTGGGTCATAAATAAAAAGTTGTCAGTATCCTGCATGCTCCAGAGAGTCTTAGGAATGGTACTTGCTCTGTCTTTGACACTTAGATGATCAAGGTGAATAAACTAAGTGTGTATGCATTGCACCATTTGTTCTACCAGGCGGCATTGCTTCAAGCGAGAGAAGATAACTGCTTTTGTAAATTGTGTCAGCTTGCTGCCTGGAGTGCCCTCCCTGCCTCTGGCTGTCATCAAGAAGTTTGAAGGACCCTTCATGAGGGTGACAAGGAAGTGAGGATTAAAGATCTTAGAACAGTGTATGACTGGTACACTACAGTAACACCATGAAGAAAGAGCAGTTCCTCTGCCCAATTTCACATGTCCTAGAAGCAGGTCTGACGTGATCTGATGTTTTGAAAAATGAGGGTGACTAGTCTGAAAAAAAAATTGTTTGAGTTCACGCTAGAGCAAAATCAGGACCTTATATGCTTCTGTCTTCAAAGACTCGTGACCTGTATATGAAGAGGTATGTAAACCCCATGTGGGTGTCCCAGTGACCAATGGACCTATTAACAGCTATGACAGTAAAACAGGGACGAAAACGTGATTAGGATGTTGTGATTATTTTCATGGGTTATCGGAACAGGTCCTCTACTTGGAGTCATGAGATCTGGACTCTGTTTGAAGTTTCACACATATTAATCCCGGTATCTAAAACAACACATTGATGCTTTCTGTGTTGAGCAGTTGTTTAGTTAAGAAACACTGAAAGGATGGGAGGGAGTTTTTTTTGTTTTGTTTTGTTTTTTATAGGCTGTGTAGAATTCCTGAAAGGTGAAGCTTTCACTTCATCACTGTGCTCCCCTGGTGAGTTGTTCCTGCTGCTTTCTCGATAGCCATTTATTTTACTATGGTATCCATAGCGGCTGACATGCCTACAGCCTGGGGGCACATACAGCAGCTTAGTCTGCACTGCAACCTGCTGGGAGAAACTTTAGTACCAAGTAGCTGCTTAATGATTACTTCTATGAAGTATGTGTAAGAAAATATAAATCTGCTTAGTTTTTGTTTAATTTTGTCAACTCATGGGAGGTGCTGCACTCTAGAGAAAAGAACTTGGGCTTTGAAGTCAGCCCACCTATATTTCAATCTCAGCTGTTTCAAAATCTTTATCTGAGGAACTTAAGAAAGTCACTTAACCTCTTTGATTTTCAGTTACTCCCTTGTAAAATGTGGATGATAAGACCTACATAGGCTTCTTTTCATGACTGTATAATGATAAAAATGTGGCCATGTATATTAAGGAGCTCAGGAGACTGAAGAGAACTATAAGAATATTTGTTTTTTTAATGTCAATATATAAATATGATTATTTAGTATATACTCAAATATTCCTCACTGGAGAAGATAGCAGAACTCTCAACCAATTCTGGCTGAAGGTCTGTGTCTGAGGTTATCAGCAGGCAAAGACTTAAATTATCCCAAAATCAAAAGACTTTCTATACTCAGTGATCATCACAAAAGCGAATATTAAAGAATGATGCGTTGAGTGATTTTTTTAAAAGTGAAAAAGTGTATCTTCTTTGTCACTCTAAAACTAAGTAAACCCATCAACATTATTTTCACACCTGGTGAGTGATGAGGTTAGTTTTGTGCTTTTGAGCTACCACTATTTAATTATGATCTATAAGCAGTATTAAAAAGACAAAATACAATTTGATCCACTTTAATCTTTATTTTTATTCATTCCTTCTTTAATCATTTGCTTCATTGAGCATTTACATGGTTAATTTCACTGAATTATTCTAACTACTGAATAGTGGGGCTTTTATCTGAACCTTTAAAAGTTCCTCATTAGAAACTACTTATAAGTTTAAAATACACTTTAGTTGTGGCCAAGAATCCTTATAAATCAGTTAAATGACAGTGAATTCAAGTTAGAAAGCAAGACTGTGAGATCATTTTAAAATGTATAATTGTATTTTCTATCATACATAAAGGCAGTGCTCACTTTGGCAGCATCCAGAGGTCATTTTTTCCTGCTATTAACCAAAGTGTTTAACGTTTGGAGGTGTCCTAGGTTTGCAGCACCATTCGTGCCTTCTCTACTGAGCAATCACAAGAAAAAGATCTCATCATTGCCTCTAACCCCGGGAAGGACACTGCTAGCCATGAATATGGAAAGCAATGCCAAGAACAAGGTGACCTATCAGGAGAAAAGACAAAGGTCTGAGTTGATCTGTGATTGTGAAATAATAATATAGTAACTGTATAGCAGTGTGATATGGAAAGAAGAATGAAAAACAAATTTGGATTTAGACTTATTAAGTATAAGAACTTAGAAAAATGTTTACCTTCTCTGAGCTACCATTTTATTGTTATTAAATGGGAATAACAGCAGCTCTTTTACAGGATTGTTGTGAGAATTGAACAAGCTGACTTATGTCAAAGAGAGCAAGTGCTTGCTATGTTTCATGTCTTTTGTTTTTCTCCTCTTCAAACCAGATAGGAAACTAAAACCAGAGAATAAAATACACCCTGATTGGGGTGTAGAAAGTGCTAAACAGATTCTGCAGGTTGAATGCAGACTCCTTCAATGCTTGGCCCTGCTAGAGTGTTACCGGGACCGAGGGACACCTCCTTCTCCTCATTCCAAGACCAGGTTGACTTGCTATCTGGCAAACTGCTTCCCCCTTCCCTGTAACACACCAAGAAGGAAAACTTAGCTAAGGAAAAGAGATGCCTGGTCCATTGGGCCAAGGAATTCTCTAAAAGAGTTTTCTCTCTCCTTCTTTGTGTGGTTGACTGGGAAAGAAATCAAAGCTGGGACTACCATCAACATCCATGATGTCAATGAACAGCAGGCTGCCCTGATGAAGGGGAGGGAGGATAGAGACAGAAGGGAACAGGGAATAACCACTGCAATCTGATGGCCACTAGAGGCTTAGGGAGGCTGAGTTGAACTGAGGGATGACAAGGTGTATCCTCTTTAGTTCTCTTTATCCGCACTATGGAAGAATCACAGATACTCCTGCATACACTACGGCTGATGAAAGTTATTTTTGTCCCATAGAAGTAGACATTTAGAGGTTAAAAAATTACATGAGTTTGGTATCTAATAAAATGGGCAAAGAAGATAAGCTGTTAGAATAACGGAAAACATGATTCTAAGATTATAACAGCAAAAGTCGAGTAGGGTATGACCTTCTCTGACCAGCTTCAGACTCTCCTCAGCGTTCCAGGGCCCAGCCAAGCATGCTTCAGCAAGCAAGCCCAGCACCCAGCTGCATCCCTCAAGTTATTGTTTCCAGGCCTTCAGCTGTCCTCAGAGATTCTTGAACTAGGGAATCATTTACTTATTACTTTTCTAAATTCTACATAAAGTCGTAATGTTCTAGTGATAGAAATGGCAGTCAAAATGTTCCATTTTGCACAATCCAATGTTCTGGTAACTATATCCTATTTGTCTCATTTATCCTCTATCATTTTAGTCTTGTTTCGACTGTAATTTCTTTAGAAACAGCGAAGAACAAAAAGTATCAAAGAAAATCTAGTATCTTAGACAGAATCACAGAAACTTCAGCCAGATTTTAATTCCAGATGTCAACTGATTCCAATAGAAATCCATTTGAAATTTCATTTATCCCCCAAGGGAAATACATGGAATTTACAATTATTTTACAAGAAAACAATCTATGTTAAGGTAATAACTTGATAAAAGAGAAAATAAATTGTCCAGTATCTTTTGAAGATCCTAGTACAGAATAAAGGCCTTAAACTTGAAATATTCTTTGCAAATTAACTGACAACTTGCTTGTTTTGTGAAATGATTTTTAATATAATTTCAAAGTTTATTTTAGATAAAGGGGTACATGTGCAGGTTTGTTAAATGGGTATATTGCCTGATGCTGAGGTTTGGGGTATGGATACTGTCACCCAGGTACTAAGCACAGTACTCAATAAGTAGTTTTTCAACCCACATACCCTTCCCTCTCTCCCTACTCTAGTTGTCTCTAGTGTCTATTGTTCCCATGTTTATGTCCATGAGTACCCAATGTTTAGCTTCTGCTGTGATATAGTTTGGCTCTGTCCCCACACAAATCTCATCTTGAATAGCTCCCATAATTCCCACATGTCATGGGCGGGACCCAGTGGAAGGTAATTGAATCATGGGGACAGATCTTTCCCATGCTGTTTTTGTGATGGGGAGTAAGTCTTATGAGAGCTGATGGTTTTATAGAGTTTCTCTGCACACGCTCTCTTGCCTGCCGCCATGTAAGACATGATGACTTTGTTCTTCATTCACCTTCAGCTATGATTGTGAGGCCTCTGCAGTCATGTGGAACTGTGAATCAATGAAACCTCTTTCCTTTATAAATTACCCAGTCTCATGTATGTCTTTCTTAGCAGTGTGAGAACAGACTAATATACACTATAAGTGAGAACATGCAGTATTTGGTTTTGTGTTCCTACACTAAATCGTTTAGAATTAGGATCTCCAATGCATCCATATTTGTTCGAAGAGCATGATTTTATTACTTTTTATGACTGTGTAATATTCCATGGTGTATATTTACCATATTTTCTTTATCCAATCCACTCATGGGCACCTAACTTGCTCCTATGGTTTTGCTATTGTAAATAGTGCTATGATGAACAAAGTGGTGCATGTTCCTTTTGGTAGAAAATTGATGTTATTTTGGATATATACACAGTAATTAGATTTCTGGGTCTAATGGGACTTCTGTTTTAAGTTCTTTGAGAAAACTCCAAACTGGAGTTTACAAATTAGTTCACAGTGATTGAACTAATTTACATTCCCACCACCGTGTGTAAGCATTCCCTTTTACCCACAGCCTTGCCAGCATCTGTTATTATTTGACTTTTTAATAAAAGTCATTCTGAATGGTGGGAGATGGTATCACATTGTGGTTTTGAGTTGCATTTCTCTGATAATTAGTGATAATGAGCATTTTCTTCACGTTTGTTGGCCACTTACATGTCTTCTTTAGAGAAGTGTCTGTTCATGCCCTTTGCCCATTTTTTTAATGGGATTATTTGTTTTTTGCCTAAGTTTCTTTTAGATTCTGGATTTTAGACCTTCGTTAGATGTACAGTCTGCAAATATTTTCTCCTATTCTGTAGGTTGTTTAGTCTGTTGACAATTTCTTTTGCTGTGCGGAAATCAGTAGCATTTCTTTAGACAAATAATGTTTAAGCTGAGATTCAAATAAGGAACACATCTCATTTACAATAGCCACACACACACAAAGAAATGGAAATACCTAAGAATACAGCTAACTAAGGAGATGAAGGATCTCTACAAGGAGAGTTCTCCTTGTAGCTGAAACTACAAAACACTGCTGAAAAAAATCAGAAACAATGCAAATAAATGGAAAAACATACCATGCTCATTGATTGGAAGTGTATTATTAAAATGGCCATACTGCCCAAAGCAATTTACAGACTTAACATTATTCCTATCAAACTACCAATATGGTTTTTCACAGACTAAGGAAAACTATTCCAAAATTTATATGGAGCCAAAAAGGAGCCTGAATAGCCAAAGTATTCCTGAGCAAAAAGAGCAAAGCCGGAAACATCACCCCATCCAACTTCAAACTATACTACAGGGCTACAGTAACCAAAACGCATGACACCGGTATAAAAACAGACATATAAACCAATGGAACAGAATGGAAAACCCAGAAATAAGACCGCACACATACAGCCATCTGATCTTCAACAAAGTTGACAAAAATGAGCAATGTGAAAAGGACTCCCTATTTAATAAATGGTGCTGGGATAGCAGGCTAGCCATATGCAAGAGAATAAAACTGTACCCCTCCCTGTCACCACATATAAAAATTAACTTCAAGATGGATTAAAGATTTAAATGTGAGACCTCAAACTATAAAAATTCTAGAAGAAAATCTAGAAAATACCCTTCTTGACATCAGCCTTGGCAAAGAATTTTTGGCTAAGTCCTCAAAAGCAATTGAAACAAAAACGAAAACTGACAAGTAGGACCTAATTAAACTAAAGGGCTTCTGCACAGCACTTGAAATAAAATCTTAAGTGTGATTTGTATTAATTAGCTTCTGGGCCCCAGTCGTTCCCCTGACAGCGTGCTCTGAATTATGCTCAACAAATTCCTGTGTAGATTGGAGGACAATATTGAGGGTAACAGGTCAGATGATCCTCCTAACGTCTTCAATCTTGTAAGCAGCTTATCCTGAATGAAAATCCCTTTTTACCTCATCATCATCACCTATGTGTCAAAAAGCATTAATGAAATATAATTATTTATATTATATAGTGTTAGTGTTTTATTCCAAGGCTAAATATTTGAAACAAACCTTTGCTTGTTTAGGGATCTTAAAATATAAGATATTAGAATCTCATCCCATTCTTAACAAATATCTTGTTCAAACTAGCCAAAGAAAATCAATGTTTTTCAAAAAACAAATAATAAAATCCAAAGAATTAAGCAAGGTAAAATTTGTACTATGTTGGTTTGCAAATGGTTCTTTCTATATTTGTATCTCCAGTCATCTTTCCAAGTACGTGGCAACAGCAAAAGTTCCACCACTGTGTGATTTGTGATTTGAGCCTCTTTACATATTCTACCCACTCTCATTTCCTCTACCATCCAAATATTCAAAGTGAGTCCCTCTTTATGGACGGTTTGTGACACTAAAGTCTAATATCAAAAAGCAACTAAGGAAGTACAATGTTGGGATTTGGAGACAGAAAAGTTTTGCATCTTCCTACAAAGGCTCATGGTACCCCAAATTCTCAGGAAACATGGAGAGTAGTCTGCATTCATAGTAGAAGTAGAGCCACCTTTCTTTGTAAATGCTTTCTCTGTCCTGATTCAAGGATATCTGAGCAAACATGGATCTTACTGTAGCGTTCCCAGAGTATGGTCCACAGAGGCCTGGGGATCTCCAGGACACTTCCCAGTGTTCCTCAAGGTCTAAAAAGTTTTCCTCATAATTCTAGGACATTATTTGACCTTTTCACTGTATTGGCATTGGTACCAACGATGCAAAAGGAATTTTGGGTAGAACTGCTAGTGTCTTTGGCACCGAATATTTGGCACTGAACTCTTCCAGCCATCAAGGTATTTTTCAAAGCCACTCGCCAGCAGGCAGGAGAAAATGCCAATGTTATATAAGAATGTTCTTGTTGAAGCTATAAAAATCATTAGATTTATTTACATATCAACTACTTGTTGCACATCTTTTTAATATTCTCTGTGACAAAATGGGAAGTTTATGTAAAGCAGTTCCACTGCATATCAAAGCACAGTGGTTATTTCAAGGAAAAGCATTTGTGCAAATGTTTGACTTGTGAAATGAACTATCTGCTTTTACATTAACATGATTTTATTGAAAGAATGACTAATAAACTATGGTTAGACTCAAGTACTCAGCAGACACTTTCTTAAAAAGTGAATTAGTGAGTCTATCACTTTGAAGAAAATAACTGGCAGCTTTTAAGCAAAAAGTCAAATTCTGAAACATGTATGTCTTTCACCAATACATTGAAAGCTTCTCAGTAATTATAGATGTTCAAGAAAGTGATATTAACAAATGTAATTTTCTTACAATTTACAATGAAGTCTGTCAACATTTGGAATATCCTCATGTTTTAAAAAAGCTACGCTACTTATACTAATAGAAGAGGTTTTATTTTGCTATTTTAAATAGATGTAACACCTTTTAAAATGTATTCATTTTAATTTTTTATATAAGTAGCAATGGATATAACTCACATCAATAAAAACTCTTTGGAGTCCTGAACAATTATTAAGGGTATAAAGATTTTGAGATAAAAAAAGTTTGAGATCTGCTGCCTTAATACAAGTCAATGTGTTCAATCTACCATTATAAATTTCACCAATATAACAAACTCTCTAAGGCAGGGGCCAAGGCATTTACTAATGTCAGAAAAAAATGATTGAATAATCTTTGTCTTCACAAAAGCGGTCACTAACAGTCGTGCTCATACAGCTTCATATAAATTATGCTAGTAAATCGGACAGTATGTCTTATTCTGTAAAACAATTATTTCCATCAAGATAGCAGTATATGATTTTCATTCACATAATATTTCTGATCACAATGTCTAATTAGTACATCCATTTTATGTCCACTGTGTTAATTTTATGTTAAATCCAATAGTGCTCAATTTGTCTCCAAATTAAATTAGCATTACATGAATGTAATGGGTGTCTTAATTAGACCATGCTATTAAGAGGATTTTATACAAATTAAATTTAACCTCTGCATGATTCAAACTTCTTTTTGTTAAAAACAGGATAAAAATTCTTTAAAACATAGGGAGCATAAGAATATCTTACATTACAGAGGGGCGGAGCAAGATGGCCGAATAGGAACAGCTCCAGTCTCCAACTCCCAGTGCGAGCGACACAGAAGACCGGTGATTTCTGCACTTTCAACTGAGGTACTGGGGTCATCTCACTGGGGAGTGCCGGACAATCGGTGCTGGTCAGCTGTTGCAGCCTGACCAGCGAGAGCTGAAGCAGGGCGAGGCATCGCCTCACCTGGGAAGCGCAAGGGGGAAGGGTATCCCTTTTCCTAGCCAGGGGAACTGAGACACACAACACCTGGAAAATCGGGTAATTCCCACCCCAATACTGCGCTTTAAGCAAACGGGCACACCAGGAGATTATACCCACAC
>NW_016821735.1:475300-483910 GCF_001698545.2 Rhinopithecus bieti | reverse complement strand
AAAAAAAAAAAAATGAGGAAGTTAAATAAGCTAGAAATTACCTTATTGTTTCTATATGACTTCTAGTAGTAGTAAAACATTCTTTTCCACTAAAATATTGAAACATCTATTTTGAAAAATGAACCAAAATCAGCAAAGCCCTCTGAGATTATTTTAACATTTTTGAAACTATGAATTATCAAACCCAAGCTTGTTTGCTTTTTTGGTCTAATAATTCAAGTTCATCAATTCTTAGAAAATCTTACTAAATAACATAGAATCAGATCAACAAACACTTCAATGACAACTCAACAATAAAAATTTCTAGTGCTCTTCCGTATGAGTCATACCACTATAGTTTTACCAGTTATAATAATGGGTAACATTCGCTGAGCAATTGCCATGTGCCTGACAACCTACCACTTAATTTGCATAAGTTATCTCTATTCTTTGTTATGCTCTACAAAGTAAACATTATTATCCCTAATTCATAGGGGAAAACAAACCTCAGAGAAGTTAAGGAATTTGCTCAGTCACCCAGACAGCAAGTGGGAAAACCTGCTAATTTTCAAGCCTGTCTTTCCCCACAATCTTACTTTAAAGGGCATTTGCAAAGTAGCTAAGGGTTTGCTTCTGCAACCAGACTGCTCTGGGTGAAATCCTAGCTCCTCCACTCTGTGGCCATGTGTGTTCAGGCAAACAATTCCTCTGCCCTCATTCACCAATTCGTGATAGGCTAATAGGGGAAGGACAAATAAAAAACTTATAAAAAGGGCTCTGTATAAGGATAGGGACTTGGGTAGAAAGGACAGGATAGGAATGAGACCTCTCTGAATATACTTTTTATATTCATTTAACTTTTGAACTATGTAAAAGCTTTTCATATTTGAGAAATGAAATGTTACGTAAAAGAAAAAGATAGCAGATGATTAAATTTAACGCAGGCAGAAGTGCCAAAATCTGCATGGTCTTATCAATTCATTTGGTTTACCACATGAACTTAATTGATAAGACCATGAAGATTAAAGAATTGTTTCAAAGATCTGTTGAGGACCGTATAACCTCTACATTTTAGTAGGGTTATTTTTAAATGTATCTGCAAAGCTTATATTTCTACAAGATGTTGCATCTAAATTTCACTCAGTAAATTTAATAGTAATACACACATATAAATAATTAGGATAAAGCAAATTGTAACCCATTAAGACAATTAAAATCCACAAAAAGGCCAGGCTTGGTGGCTCATGCCTGTAATCCTAGCACTTTGTGAGGCTAAGGCAAGTGATCACTTGAGGTCAGGAATTCAAGACCAGTCTGGCCAACGTAGCGAAACCCTATCTGTACTAAAAGTACAAAAAAATTAGCCAGATGTGGTGGTGTGCACCTGTGATCCAGCTAATCGGGAGGCTGAGGCAGGAGAATTGCTTCAACTCAGTAGGCGGATGTTGGAGTGAGCCAAGATCCCACCATTGCACTCTAGTCTGGGCGACACAGTGAGACTCCATCTCAAAAAATAATAATAAATAATAATAAAATAAATCCACACAAAGTTAGACCTTCAGTGTAATAAAAAGAAAAACCATCTGGCCGGGCGTGGTGGCTCATGCCTGTAATCCCAGCACTTTGGGAGGCCGAGGCAGGTGATCACCTGAGGTCAAGAGTTTGAGACCGTCTGGCCAACATGGAGAAACCCTGTCTCTACTAAAAAAATACAAAAAATTTCCTGAACACAGTGGCGCGTGCCTGTAATCCCAGCTACTCGAGAGGCTGAGGCAGGAGAATCGCTTGAATCTGGGAGTTGGAGTTTGCAGTGAACCGAGATCATGCCACTGCACTCCAGACTGGGCAATAAAGCGAGACTCTGTCAAAAAAAAAAAAAAAAAAGAAAAGAAAAGAAAGAAAGGTAAAAGAAAAGAAAAACCAATATGAAATAAATGAAGTAAGGAGAAAACAAATCTGTAATGTTAAATTTTTAATGAAAATATCAATGCAAGGTAATTAATTCCATTTTAATATATCTTCTGGTTCTGCCCACTAAAAAGACTCAGAATCAATGATATCCCAATAGCAGAAAGCACATCTAGCACCTAGATTTTGTTTTCTAAATACTATTGCCCATGAAAAGAACCAGAGCTATATGAAGAAATAGTTAATTCTAGGTCTGAGGTTTGTAAGGTAAGGAGATCCTGGAATAAGTGAGAGAGCAAGTATTCATTAGGCCTCTATCAAAAATGGATACAGGAGCCAGCCTGAAGGAACATTCCTTGTCAAATTTGGGATAAATTTGGCAGCAAAAGTAATCACAATGGTAATTAATTGAAACCCATTAATATAAATTAAAACCCTTGGCCAGGCGCGGTAGCTCACGCCTGTAATCCCAGATCTTTGGGAGACCAAGGTGGGCGGATCACAAGGTCAGGAGATCGAGACCATCCTGGCTAACACGGTGAAACCCTGTCTCTAATAAAAAATACAAAAAAATTAGCTGGGGCTGGTGGCGGGCGCCTGTAGTCCCAACTACTCAGGAGGCTGAGGCAGGAGAATGGCGTGAACCCAGGACGCAGAACTTGCAGGGAGCTGAGATCACACCACTACACTCCAGCCTGGGCAACACAGCGAGACTCCGTCTCAAAAAAAAAAAAAAAAACAACACCCTAAGTCCATACTTATGCTCAAACAAAAGAAAACAAAAGGAACCTTATTTTACAGAAAACTCTCTGATAAATGTAAATATATATATATAATATTTATAAAATTACCATTTTTCAAGTCCATAGTATTGTAATTTATTACGAATGTATCATTAATGAGTGCTAAAATCATTAGTTGAGAAATGGTTGGGGAGCAGAGTACTCACAATTCCCCAACCACAAAATTAGATTTCTTATCAACTGCAAAGGAAAAGCTGTGAAGTAACAATATTAGCCAAGTGAATACATTTAGATATCTAGTATCGAACAATCTGATATGATATAATATGAAAGCATTCCTGATCATCTATTCTTGCAGAAAAGAGAGAGAAAAACATTTAACCCGAAGCTAACTTATTTAAGCTTACAGAAAATATAAGGGATAGAGGAAGATGTTTAATTGCAACAAGATGAAACAATCAGCCAAATACAGATTATGGGATATTCTATAAAAAGAATATCCTAGATTTTTAAAAAATGCAGTGGCATAAAAAGCAACGGATGGAATATTCTAGACCAAAAAAGACTAAAGAAACATAATTAGAACCAGATTAGCTATTAATTAAATACGTAAATGAATAAATGACAACAGCTACAAAGACACTGGTGCAACATTTGGGAAATTTTGCATATATGCCAGACATTAGATGACTGGAAATTACTGATAATTGAATTTTTTTTTTTTTTGGCCCGATAATGGTAGTGTGGTCCTGAAAGCAATTGTCCCTATTCTTAAGAAGCGCATAGTACATTTTAGAAGTGAAGTGTCTTGATATGTATGATTTAATTTAAATGATAAATATAAAGGAGAGAGAGAGAGAAAGATAAAATATATGGTGACAAGATGTTGCTAGTCTGTATCCTGACACTGGACACACAGGCAGGCCCTGTGAGTTTTCTGGTCATTCTCAGATCATAAAAATATCTCCATTCCCTTTAGTCCCCAAAAGTACTCTCAGATCATTAACAGAGTTATCCAAATGCTCAACTTAAAGTGAAGCTATCTGTCTTCCTTTAGCTCTGGGCTTGAGGAAACACTCTTCATTTTCTCCTGTTAACTCCTCCCTCATTCACAGGTTTTTTCAGGGTAGAGGTGGGGGTAGTGCAGGGGAACATGGCCTGCAGTGAGTGGTACTGTCTTGGAAGGCGGCATGCTTTTAGAGGGAACTCACAGTGAGGCGAATGTGTGGGTTTGTCAGAAACCCCAGCATCTTACTTGCGAGCTAGCAAATGACCTCTTCCAGCTCCTCACTCTTTGCTCAGCAGCCCTAGGCATTCAACACAGGTCTCTTTTTGTTGAGGTTTTCCCAGCCCCTTTAAGACAACTCCAGAATCTCCCTCCCCACCTCCCATCTTGGTCACATTTGGTCCCTGAAAAACATAAACTATATGCTGGTCAACTCTCGGCATTCAAGCAGTTTTCCTTGCAGCAAATCTTTGTCCTGCATGAGAATAACTGGCCAGCCATCATCTCAAGCCTATTGATCTCTCAGGCATCAACTAGATACCAATGCAACAGCACCCTAGCTCTAGGGAGACACATATCAAATGTTCCAGATAGTTCAATTGAGACCCCTTTTTTTAGACTTGAAATTAGGGAGAAACATCTTCACCCCTCCAACATGGTAGAGAGAGGTGGGGACCTGAAGGGAAGAGTGAATAGGAGGCACACAGTATCCTTACAGATCTTTTCTAAAACTCTTTTGTAATCTACACCAAATTCTCTCAGTCTGTCAAATCCCTTTTATAGATCAGAGGTGGACAGTTAGCTAAGGGTTTAAGGGTTGCAAAACTGGCTCTTGGCTATCTCATTGGTAAGCCTTGCTTTGGTAATCTGGCACCCACAGGCCTCTCTTTGGAATCCAGATGTGGTTGGCAGCTATTCTCTTGGGGTTTAAACCAAGCTTGAGACAGGAAGAATCCTAATAACATCTTTCTTAATAGTAATATATTTGTCTTCTCATTTAAATGATCAAATTATAATGGAATGGGGTGAGGGGGAAGAGAATGGATATTAACTCGGCTCTCATTTCATAAACTGACCTTTCCAAATCAGACTTTGCTTGTCCTGTAACTTTGGAATTATTTTAGGTTTATTAGTATCATCCTGAACTGGACAGAATAAAAAAACCCTGCCTACATTTGTAGTTCCAATGATCTGTCTGAGCTTTTCAAAGACACTGAAATAAACTCTTAAGATGTCACGACCAGTAAGTTTTTAAATAGCATAATTTCTTGTTACATTTGTTAAATATAGGAATTTTTCATTTTCAGAAATTTAATAATGTGTTCTTTCAAAATTTTAGAAGTGAATTACAAAACATAGAGCATTAGAGAGAGAGAAAAAATCATCTCAGGGAGAATATTCCTTATATGTTCATTTATAATCGTCCAAATTTTATCAAGTTACACAGATATGTATGTGTATGTGTGTATATTTACATATACGTACATACATATGGTCTTACAGAAGGGTGTTTTTACTTCTGTATATTTATTAAAAATTTATTTATATAGATACACATGCATCTGTATCATTGATTTTCATGGCTAACTCAGTCTTTCGAAAGGATATTCAAAACTTATTCTTTGGTGTCCACTGAGGTTTTTTTTTATTTTGAATATTTTTAAAAGTTACTGTGAACAGTTGTGTATAAACATCTTTGAATATTTGATGAATTATTTTCTTATTCTAACTCCTAGAAATGCTGCTTCAACAGTATACACATTTTAAAGAATTTAGGTCCATATTGTCTAATCTTTCTTTAGAGTGGCTGTGCCAGTTAGCACCATCTCTGCAATGTAGAAACCTCACTGCTTCACTACTGCCAGGCATCACTTTTGCCCTTTGCCAATTAAATGAGATTTAATGCACAGTGCTATGCTGTTATAGTTTGAAATTATATTTATCTTATTATTAATAGAGGGAAATTTCTTTTAAAATGTTATCACCCATTTTAATTTTCTTATACATTACCCATTAATGACCCAAGTCCACTTTGTTAATAACAGTTCTTTGTATCCTAAAGCCCTTAACCAATCTTCTGTGAGAGCTGTTTTTAAATGCATATATTAAGCATCTTTTCAAACATGTTACCACTTTGATTTTGAATGAGCCAAATGTTTATCTGTAATCAATAAGTCCCAGTTAGCCATTAGCAATGTATTAGCAACTGTCAATTCAGCGAAGGCAGAGAGGCAGGCTGACAATTGATCTAACGTAGAGGCAAGAGGGGGCAGAGAAAGTTTTAAGGAAAATTAAAGTAATGATAGCAATTTTCTACTCTAAAGCTTTTATCTTATCAATGAGGATATTGTGCCATCTTCTTTCCACCAGCCAGTTATTCACAAATCTAGTTGTGTGTTCCAAACACCTGAGGAGCTATTTAAAATAACCCATGGGAGGTGCAGCACATGATCCACCAGCTGTCCTGTGTGTCATGATGAAAGAATTGTAAGCCATTATCCTAAATAAATTCTCATGTTTCCTCTTAGCTGTGCATTCTAGGAATCTTAGGAAAAACGTGAGATTTGGCATTTGCCACAAAGACAAAGAAATAAGAAGACCTCCACCTCTCCACTGTTTGTCTTGTCAACTTTGCAGTGTATTTCAAAACATGGTATTAAACAAGGGCTCCACGAAACGATAAAAGTGTCCCTCTGAGCATCCATCCGAGAGTTAGTCAAGGACAGCTGTTCGCCCATTTCTCAACACACCTGAGCATTGTTACTATTCTATTTGTCTAAGCTTTCCCCTGCCGTTCAGATGCTTGAAGAGACAGTGTGCAGTTTATCTCAAGAAAAAATTTCAGTTGGGTTGGAGAGTTCAAGATGAGAGTCAGGCTGTCAGCAAGAATGCACAAGTTGTTAAAGTCCAGGTTAATGATTAAGGTTGGCAAAAGACTCCGTGAATGAAAAATTCCAGCTAATTATTTTAGATGAATTGCTCTTTCTCACCTGGTCTTTATGTCTTAATGAAGTCGGCAAAATTTTAAATAAAATAATATTCTAATAAAATGATGGGACAATTAGACATGTTTCATGCCCCGAGGTGACTAGGATTCTATCCATTTAAATCTCGGCAGGAATTATTTTTGGTGAAAAATTGCTTTCTAAAAAATCTGGATGTCTGATTCAAAATATAGATACTTTTTGGGGTTTACAAAAAAATTAATCTGGCAGGAATTAAATCTCTGAAGCATAAAACGTCCAAAACCATAGTTTTACTATTTAGAAAATACTAGCCTCTTCACATCTCAAATCACAGTTAATTATTCAATCCAATTCAAGGCCCAATATAAGAAAGTAATACCACCTGTCACAAACTTATATTATAAATCCCCATAAGCCACAAAATGCTTCTTCGAATTTAACTGATAGAAATTTTTGAAAGTAAGATTTAATATTATCCCTTCAGTCCCTTATATCTCCAAAAAATGTTTTCATCAATAATCTGCAAAATCCAAGATCCAACCAACCAAGACATCATCTCCAGGGATGCTGGAAGTACCCCATTTCATACAACCTTGACTGTCTAGAAATTAACTCTCTAAAGCCATAATGCACCGTCTTCTGACAGGGTTTCTTCATCACAGCTCTGCACACGGTTTGCCAGTCCCAATCCCAAGATAGTCTTGCATCCTAACAGCCCCAGGTTTGCACAAATACTGGATTCTCATTTAAATTAAATTACTAATGCTACCTAGGGAGTTTCTGGTGCCTCATCATTCAAAACTACTGCAACTCTTCAAACCTTGTAGTCAGTGATCTTTGAAATCTCCAAATTACATCCAATTAGTCCTGCAGCTCATATTTTCTTCTCTGTTTTTACTTCCACTCCCTCCCCCTACCTAAAAAAATCCCAGCTCATACCCTCAGTTGGCCTCCTTGATTGTTGTGCAGTTATGATGTAAGACCATAGAACTTTCTTGGGGTTCAATGCTGTGGCTGATTATTTTAACAGTGTGTTTGCCAGGTTTAGTTTATCCTAAAGGAAACCTAGATCTGCAGGAAGATTTATTCATTCTTATTTCTCTGGGGTGTTTTAACAAGATAGCATACAGTATGATTTACAAGAGGAGAGAAAGATAAAAGCAGCATTTTCTACTGATCAGGGAACTACTACTTGAAAAATGTATTTTGAGAAGAGATGGATCTGGTCACACAGGACAACTTCAGGTCAAATGTTTTGGATACTACGGGATTCCATCTGTTCTCTTGGCAGCTGGTTCAAAATAGTATTTACTATTTTTGCTCTTCTTTGCATCATAATTGGCTAATATTTTATCTAATTGGTGAGCAAAACCTGGTAAAGTATTATGCACCCAGATGATCAAAAATACTACTTGCTACTGCTGCCACAGCTAAAGCAAGCACTTAAAATTATTTTATGGAGCATCATGTGTTCACTAGAAGATAATTGTAACAGTAAAAAAAAAAATGCCTAAATATTTTACAGTAGTGCAGACTAATTAAATTAAGGTCCGTTCACTCCATGAAACAGTATGCAGCCATTAAAATGAAAATAGGAAGAATATGCTACAACATGGAAAATGTTTATGATAGAATGCCAAACAATAGGGCCGAACAGCAAGTATTAAGTGATTTCTTAATGTCAACTCATAAATCAGATGCAAAATTTCACAAAGGTAGAAGAAAATTGTGGCTGATTTTTTTATATTTCCAATTAAATAAATACCTATTAAAATATTACTTGGTAGTGTACTTTTCTTCCAATAAAATGATCTGAGCAGTTTCTGAAGTGTTTTCACATTGCAACTGTCCCTTGGTGCTTGGTGCTAGCCAACACTCTTCATTCTCAAACTGGATCTGCTTCTAGATGGGTGAGCCCTAAGTCTTTTTCTAAAACTAGAAATTTCAAAATGCATGAGTTTAGTGGTCCTCCAAATTCCCCCTGGCGAAAGGTGGCAGCTCAAACGAC
>NW_016821735.1:466739-474884 GCF_001698545.2 Rhinopithecus bieti | reverse complement strand
TGGGATTACAGGCTTGAGCCACCGCGCCCGGCCTCAAAAAACATTTTTCATGTCTCAATAGTCTTTGAAGATTTGACTTTGAATTCACATATATAGTTTATGTGATTATTAAATCACATAAATTTAGATTTGAAAAACAATCCCTAAATTCTGAAAGTAAAGAAAACAGATACACTTCATTAAATATCCAATTGGTGGAATTACTATAGAAGGAAGAACTATAACAAATGATTATAAAGCACAGTATTTTCACTGTATATCTACACTGAGATACACCTTAAGGGCAAAATAAACTTCAGGAACAATAAACCATAAACTGTTTTTTGGTAGTTATATTGGTGATGGGAATTTTGTAGTGAGTGTTTTATATGTAGTATGGATTAAAGCAAATGAATAATCACATTTATGTTGCTGAACACCAAGATTTTTGACATAGAAGTTAAAAAAATGAAGGATTGATGAGAGTAAACTAAAATACTGTAACCCTAAATTTGAATTTTAGCCATCAGTATAAATTTATAATATATTTTATTTTCTAAAAAAAAATAAAAATGTATCCTCTGCTCTGTCAACTGAAAGACCTAGAAATAACGAACAACACAATAGCAATAAGCATTCTGCACTCCTGGATTTTGATCTCTAGATAGGCTCTGTTTTCCACTAAAAGGGAACAGGGCTTCTTGGAGAAATGATTAATTCCAGGTCTGCAGCAGGAAATATATGAGATGAGTCTGGAATTATCTTATATGTTGACAAGAAAGTTCCCAAAAGTATTCAAGAGCCTACCCGACTTAGCTTTTACTGCCCAAAGATGAAAAACATCTAAGCTCCAGTGAGGCTGGCGTTCTCAGATATTTCTCAATTTATTCATTTATAATGATATTTTATTATTATTATTATACTTTAAGTTCTAGGGTACATGTGCATAACGTGCAGGTTTGTTACATATGTATACTTGTGCCATGTTGGTGTGCTGCACCCATCAACTCGTCAGCACCCATCAACTCATCATTTACATCAGGTATAACTCAATGATATTTTAAAAGGCTCTTTGATTGCATTTGAAGACCACTGAGGTATCAACATATGATTTTAAAAGCTTATAAATAAAGGGTAATTAGCAACAAGTTTCCTGTTGTATCTCAACCAAGTAGCTGATAAGGCAAGATTTCTGTTTATAGAAGCACTTCAACTTAAATGAAGAAGAAATGATAGAATTAAAATATTGCTTTTTTTATCAGTCCTAAATATTAATTACCAATCATCTCAAGATTAAAGATCAAATAGCATAGTGTGCCTCCTGATAAACATGCACAGCAAAGCCTTTGAGATACTCCTGCTTAAAAAGACATATCTAACTTTGATTCAACCTCTAGATCTAACCAACAACTGACAGAAAGTATTGGGGCTAGAAGATCTTGTTAATGACACCTCAAAGATATAATAAGCAAAATCCGCACTTAGTGAAACTACAGGACACACAACCTGGTGTCTTCAACAATACAACAACAAAACAAAAATTTCACACAAACAAGAAGAGATGAAAAGATCAAGAAAGACTTTAGCGATGTCAACCAACTACAATATGAATCTTACTTGAATCTTGATTCAGACAAATTGAATATAATTTTGAGCAGGATCTGGATATTTGAAAATATTACATAATTATTGTTAATTCTTTATTAAGTGTGATATTAGAATATTTTCAAGGAGTCATTATCTCCTGGAGATGCATATTTAATTATTTACAAATGAATTAATAGTTCTTTGAAACTTGCTTCAATTTAATCCAGAAAGTAGAGGAGGTAAGTAGAGCAACAGATGAACCAAGGTTGGTGTGAGTTGATGGCTGTTGAAGATGGATGATATGCTTTATTTTCCTATTGTTATACTATTTTAATTACTTATGTTATGCTTCATATTTTCTTTCATTAATGAGTGCAACCAAGCCTGGTGTTTATTAATTAAACCAAAAACTTTCAAATGGATATTAACACATTAGTAATCATATTGTCTAACACTTTCACAATATATAAATCTTATAGGCTTATGACCATATACATAGAAAAGCACCACATAGTGTCTGCCACATAATGAGAGTCTAAAAATGTCTCTTTTAAGAGAAAAGTCTCTGAAATAAGTATTATTATTTATATTTTCAGAAAAGGGAAGTCACTAAATGACAGATGGGGTTTAAGCCAAGTGCTTCTAATTTCATATGATGCGACTGATATATATACACATGATAATATTCATGTGATCATTTAGGGGCAACTTTAAAACTAATTCTTATTATACCACTAGTCTGCCAAAACAGACAAATTTGATTATCCCCTATGCCCTAGAGAATAAAATTTCAGCACCCCTTCAGATCAAATGCAGCCTATTCATGACTTCTTGATCATATCAAGTTCTTTTGTGGCTCTAGAATTTTGACCCATTAGTCTCTCCCTAGAGAGGCCACCCACACTTTTTCATTTAGTGAAGTTCTACTCATCCTTAAAGAATTAAATTATTTCTTCTTGGTGAAGACTTTTCTAGTCCCAAGAAAAAACTAACCATTACCTCTTCAATGCTTTCACAGTTTTGTGAATACACCTATTAACAGAGTAGTAATAATAACCCTCTAAAGAGTATTTGTCAAGCTCCAGTCACTGTTTAAGTGTTTCATCTATATTAAACTAATTTACTCATTCCAACAATCCTGAGTACCATCATCATTCCTGTATGACAGATGAGGATACCAAGGCCATTCCTTGGTGGATTGTATGAATTTTATTTGTATTTTAAATACTAAATAGAATAAGGCACATAGTAATTGCTCAGTAACTGTTGAATTGGATTGTTTTAGAAATTTTAATTACTAATTTTAATAATTTAGACTTAAAATAAAGCTGATTCTCAACAGCAATTTTTAGATAATGCAACAAAGTTTGAATTGAATTAACGCTTATAATTTAAGTCCATCTCTTTGAATAGATTTATACTTTGTTGGACTTTTCTCAGGAGAATGCAAAAGTCATTGTGCCATGAGGGTCTTATTTGAACTATTTTCTAGGTCATTTTTGCTGTTGTAGGAACTTTCACACAAAATTTGAAAAATTGCTGCCACTTTTTTGTTGAATAAAGTAATGAAGATTTTAACTTGCCTTGGTGTTTCTCAAAATCTCAATTGAAAGTCAGTTTTATAAAAATCCCTCAAATTGCAAGGAACTACAAGTGCATCTTGGTTGACCTCAAAATACAATTTGAACAAATAATGTGTTTTCTAGTTTTATTTTATTTTTAGAATGTATTTGTCTTTTAAAATGAACTATGGTGCTTCTGGCAGTTGTATCATCTTGGAGAATGTTTTAATATGCATAAAACATTGACTATTTCTATAAGTGTATTTCACAGGAGATTTTCTATTTGTGATAGAGTCTCTACAATTATATTTATCTTTCTTTTTATCACAAATATATGATGCACATTATTTCTACAGTGCATTTAATATTCAGTGCATTCTTGCTGTGTTGCTTTAAATGTCAGTGCACCATCCTCCTGGGTCAACCAAATTCTCCTTTATTGCAAAGAATGAAAGCTAGTGCAAGGGATTTTGGCTCTACTGTCTCCTATGTAACACCTTCTCTTCACTTTAGCCTTACATGTTTAATGCCTTCATTTAAAACGTGCCATTTTCCTCATCATTAACCTTGGTTCATCCTGCTACCTCCAAATTGTCAACTCTTGGAATACCCTCCATGTAAGCCTGGGCTCATTTGATTTTATACGGCAGAACATCAAATCCAACTGGTTGAGACAAAAATAAAAAGTTAATTTATGCATGGCCAGGCAATCAAATGCCAGTGCCCAAATCTTTCTGTCCCTGTCACTTGACATTCGCTTTTTCTCTGATGATGTCTTTCTCAAATACCCTCTCATTTTTTGGTAACAAGGTGGCAACTAAAAACCATGGACTCCTATTTTCAGAGCTGAGATCCCTAGCAGAAAGAAGAGCCTTTTTTCTCAACACACATACCTGACCAATTACACCATCTGAAATAATCACTGTGTTCAGTGAGGCTTATTTTGCTGATTGTTCACCCCTAGAGTTGATGGGAAGATGTCAGCCCTACCTGAAGAACACACATTGAGAACTGGGGTGGGACAGTCCTACAAAGAAAAGCAGAGGAGCTATTAGCAAAAAAGCAATGGATTCTGTGCAAGAAATTGTAAATATTACCTATACAAGACATAGCAATCATGGAGGCAATTGTAAAGTAATGCAAAAAGCAAAAAAAAAAAAAAAAAAAAGGAGATGGATGGGGATGGACAGATAGTTAGACAGACAGATTCAGGTAAGTTGGACAGGGTCTAATTCAAAAACTTACTGTGTGGATTTATACAGTCAATAGTTTCTTTTGAACCACATTTCTATAAACTATAAAAAGACAATGCTCATTTTGTGAAGATCAAATGAGCAAGTGTAAGTGAAATATCTACCGTATACCACACTTTTTGCCAAATAGAAAGCATTCAATAAAAGCTAGTTTTCTTCAAGACCAAAGATAGGCTCATCTCATATAGAAAGACATCCTCAGCTACTCCTGTCTCTTCATGTGGCCTCTCTGAAATCTTGTTAGTATTAGAGTCTATTACTCAACTTACCACTTCATTGCACACAGGCAGTATAGCCTCTATATGCTGAATGTGTAAATGCCGCATTTTATCTACCAGTTCTTAAGCTCCTTATGGGCTGAGGTCATTTCTTTGTGCCCTGCCACAGCAGCCAGCCCAGGACTAGTCACTCGCTCAACACAGAATAAAACAGGTAGTTTGCATCCCTGGACCAGCTGTTTGAATCAGATTGCATTTTGAGGATATTGAATTACACACAAGGAGGCAGGCACAAGCAGAAGAGGTAATAAATATTGGGATGGTTAACTGAAGAAAGTTGTGCTATAAAATAAAAAAAACCTCTATCCATTTATTTATTTATTTAGAGAGGAGGAAAGTTTTGAGGGGTACAGGGAGAGAGGTTTCGTGTCATTTTGCTGAAACTATAAGGATGCTCGGAATGCTTTTTGAAGATCCCTTTTAACTCTATTGGGTTCAGTCATACAGAAAAAACCTACGTGCAATGAAGTACTATAATTTAATGTAAGAATATTCATTAGCAGGTGAAATAGTCGTTAAGAGGTCAGACTTTGGAGAAAGACCTGGATATGAGTCCAATATCTACCATTTAGAATCTGTGTGAATTTGGGCAAATTACACAGCTTTATAGAATTTGTAGGGAGGGACTTACATGGTGGATAAAAGAATAAAATAAAATAGTGCAGATAAAAGGCATTTTAGCACAGTGCAAGGAACGTAGTTGAGAAAGCAAGAAACATTAGCAAAGGTGAGCTTTATTGTTTGGGGGACAGAGAAGCATATTTGGGGGATGGAGAAGCATAAATAGAATTATGTTTGATTTCTAAAAGTTTGGTTCCTAAGTATTACAACTGTCTCCCTCTCCTCTAGAAAAGTAAACACTACATAATAACCATTTGCCTAACATCCAGCTGTGTTAGTCCAATGCTGATTCTTGTTTCATTTTCAATCCTATTTCCATGTGTTTCAATCTCAGTAGAGAGCAAAAAATCAGACAATGGTTGGACCAGTTTTGTCTCTTTTCTCAGAACCCCACAGAGCTCCTTATCTTTCTCCATATTTTGTATTTTGGCTGTGCTTTGCTTAGGATCTTAATGATGACTTAAAATTGAAAAATAAGATTCAGTCACTGATACTCTCTTGTTGGAGATACAAGATTCTTATTTTACCAATTCCACCAGCTTTGAGGAATGTCATGTAGTTACTGTCAAAAGACAAAGCTTCTAAGCTATACACAGATATCTCAGGATAAGAAAATTGTGCATAAAGTACCAAAGTGCTGCATTTTTGTTCAGCTGCAGTGAAAAGTCCATTACAGGTATAGATAAATGTTTTTGCAGTGGGGCTGAGGGGCAGGGCCACAACTCTAAAGTTTTGAATTTGCCAATTAGTTGGCCTAGTACTTTTCTCTGAAACTCTCTGAATATACTCTTTAAAACAAATACATAAAACCAAATAGATATTACAGAACAAATTTTCACTGTCAGTTGAAAAGAGAGCTTCCAGGTAATTCTTGGGGTAAAATTGGCAGGCACATACAGGGTTTTATAATACTCTAATAGGTTTTTTTACTTTTAATTAAATATAAGACTTCACTGTTTAACCTCAATTAATCCATCATAATATCAGTCTATTATAATTACTTAAATTAATGTTCTGAATAGTAAAATGATGATTTCAAATAAGGCGATAATTAACAGCCTGTAGGCAACATCCTAACAGCCACCTCAATTCTCTCTCTCTCGACATGCCAACTCAGAGGGCTTCATTTTAGAAAAACTGATCTACTCACTGTTTTTTCCAGAAAATGACATAACAAAAACCCACTTGTGTTTCTTTATTTTCCTTGCCTTGAGTTTTTTTGTAATATATATGCCTGTTGATGACTTGTTTTTTTATATAACATGCTTTCCTAAGTATTGGCTGGGCACTGGGGAAGAGAAATTAACAACACATAATTTCTGCCATTGAAATGTTATAGCCTGATAAGAAAAGATGAGCATGTTAACAATCAAATTTAATATAATAAGTTGTAGAAGGAATTCCAACTTGAACATAAACTGAGATTTTTAGGACCCTTTTAAGTAATAATTGATGAACAGCCCTAATGAGTCAGTTGTAAGAGGGTTTTATTTTTGGCTAAAGTGGAAAGGATTGGAGAAAGCTAGTTCAAATTTTAAAAGTAAACTGCATGATCATGGTATTAGTAGTAACAGCAGTGAATGTGGTGCCAGTAGGGATGGGGGTACTAAAGATAGAGTGATAAATATGATATCTATAGAAATTGCCCCTCCACCCAGATCCTTCAATCTGAGCCCCCTGCAGAGGAACTGCAAGTAGAAACTGAAGAAAATGTATTCATATAGAGTTTAAGAGAATCATATATTGACAAGTATATTGGAATAGAGTCCTATCTGGTAATCACAGACCTGATGTGGTAGAGTGGTGAAATATGCTGCCATCAATGCTTATTTTACTTTAATTTAATTTTATTTTATTTGGCTCAAGGGTAACATGATAAAAGCAATTTTTTTGGAAAATCTATTCAGAGTTGTGGGTTGGAGTGGGAAGAGAGACAAGGCAGAAATCTCATTTTTGATGGATGAGTCAAAATTGTTCGAGTATTTTGATGTTTGAAAAAATGTTGAGGACATTCTGATGCTTGGATTTCACCTGGCTCTCTCACTATATGTGTGTACACACACATACACACATATGTGTATATATATATACACACACATATAGACATTTAGATTCTTTAAAATACTTCTAACTTTGTGTTAAATATGTCTGTGCTTACTGTTAACTGTATTTGCATGTTTTCGACTGTTTCTAAACTGTGACTGAAAAGTTTACTTCTTTTTTTCTTAAAAGTCACCCTTATAATACATGTGGATAGCATGTTCTGCAATGCTTCCTGTTTCCTCATCATAATCCATACAGTTCCCATTTGTCACAAGGTTCTCGACTCATTCTTAACTACAATATCTAAATCATTTGGCCAGTTTCACTGACAAGAAATAAATTCCTGTCAACATTTCACAACAGTGTCTTTCCTTTCCCACGTGTGGTCCATTGCTTCCTTGTTAAATATGGTTGCTAATCAGTAGCAGTGATTCCTGGTAATATCCAGACTTGACTCTGGACCTTAATTCTGTACATTAAGAGTGATGTAGAAATTACAACTTTCATCCAGACAATTAAAAGGAAAAGCTGCTCTGCTCCCTTTCTTTCTCTTGTACATGTATATAGTGATACTTTTGTCTTGAATTCTCAGGGTATTTGATTCAATATTTTACATTATTTTACACTGATGATATCTGATGCTAAATTTACCTAATACCCTTCCAAGAATACAAAAAAACATTGAAAAATATAGTCTTCCCTGTAAGGCTTCAGTTCACATGTTACCAATTCACTGATTTGTTACTTTTGTTCTGATTATATTTTCATCCCCACTTGAATTATTTTTTTTTTTTTTTTTTTTTTTTTTTTTTTTTTTTTTTT
>NW_016821735.1:331003-466424 GCF_001698545.2 Rhinopithecus bieti | reverse complement strand
TGAGACGGAGTCTCGCTCTGTCGCCCGGGCTGGAGTTCAGTGGCCGGATCTCAGCTCACTGCAAGCTCCGCCTCCCGGGTTTACGCCATTCTCCTGCCTCAGCCTCCCGAGTAGCTGGGACTACAGGCGCCCGCCACCTCACCCGGCTAGTTTTTTTTTTTTTGTATTTTTTAGTAGAGACGGGGTTTCACCATGTTAGCCAGGATGGTCTCGATCTTCTGACCTCGTGATCCGCCCGTCTCGGCCTCCCCACTTGAATTATTATTACTATTATTTAAAATAATGGTGCTAGCACACAAGACTTTTAGTCAAAAGCACCGCCCCAGTCCCACGCCAACAACCATTTAAAAAAATATGTTTAGAGAATTGAGTGCGTTTCCTGAAATGTGGTAGGTGCAAAATAAATGATTGCATCATTTTCACTAATATTTTGAAAAATTATATCTGTATGATGGTAACCACAACTTTTCAGCTTTTCCAAAATAAACCTCACATTTCTGACTTCTGTGTTGAGAAAGAGGCCTATGTACTTGTCATTAATGGCTGAATACTTATAATTATATGCCATGTTGAAATTACTATGTTTTCCTTTTGAAACATTTACCCTTGGGGAATTCGCAATATGTGTCAGTCAATTCTGGCATTTTGACAATTACATGACAAGCATGAGACATTTGATTAGAGGATTCAAAAAATGTTACAATTAATCCATTGATACTAACATGATGGACACCTTTTTATTACTGAAACCAAGGTTGTGAGCTTCTTGATATATATTTATGTCATAACGTTCTCCTTTCTACATGTATTTGGCCCATCATGGAGAACTAAAAGAATACACTGCATGGACCCATTTGGTATTTAACCACACAGTGTGTTTTCTTGCATTCTGTGTTATCTGACATGTAGAGCAATTCTGGAGCAGTGATGGTGGGTCATCTCTGATTAGCTCTAACCAGCTGGTTGACTGGCTGACACTGCTTGGACTGATCTAATCAACTAATTCATGGGATAAGGAGCCACACAACCAAAGTCTATGCTTCCGCTGATAAGAACAAAGAAGGGTAATAAATAGTCATATAATGTAATAGCAAATAATGAAAAGAAAGTCCTTTCTATCATCTTTAATGGAATGGCTAACATGAATTTACTTGCGTACCCACTGAGTGTTTGGGCTAAGTGAAAACAAGTATAAAACTTGGTGCTTATCTTTAAGCAACTTACTGACCCCTTCTGGATACAGCCTTTAATTGAGTGAAATAATTGGAGAACACCAAAAACAATACTAAACATAGGGCCAGATTGCACACAGAGTGACATCCCAAATGATTTTAGCATGAGTCCTAAGTACACTGTCACTGGTCGTTTTTATTTTAGAATCTTTCAAACATACACAATTTAGAAAGAATTGAATCATAAACATTTAGTATCTTTTATCCAAATTTAATCAGCATTAACATCTTTGCCATAATTTTAGTATTTTTATGTCATTTCAAGTCAATTATTTACATATAAGCAACTCTAAATAATTCCTTATATATATCTAAAAGTTGGGACACTTTTCTACTAACTACAAAACTATATTAAGTATATTAAGCCTAACCACATAATAATTTCTGAATGATTCTAAAAGCTGACCCATATGTAAATGTCCTCAGTTGTCGTCAAGTATCTTTCTCAGCTGTTTTCATTCAAACTGGGATCCAACCTAGAATCACACATTGCATTGTTATGTGTTTTTTTCCTGCTCCTTCCTTTGTTACTTTTTCTTTTTGTAACATTGACTTGTTGACTTGTTGAAGTAATCAGTCAGTTTTTTTGTTTTTTTTTTTTTGAGACGGAGTCTCGCTCTGTCGCCCAGGCTGGAGTGCAGTGGCCAGATCTCAGCTCACTGCAAGCTCCGCCCCCCGGGTTTACGCCATTCTCCTGCCTCAGCCTCCCAAGTAGCTGGGACTACAGGCGCCCGCCACCTCGCCCGGCTAGTTTTTTTGTATTTTAGTAGAGACGGGGTTTCACCGTGTTAGCCAGGATGGTCTCGATCTCCTGACCTCGTGATCCGCCCGTCTCGGCCTCCCAAAGTGCTGGGATTACAGGCTTGAGCCACCGCGCCCGGCCTCTCAGTCAGTTGTCTTACAGAAAGCATCCTTGATGAATTTTTCTAATGTTAGCTGGTGGTATTTAATTTCTATCTCTATCCCTCATATTTCCTGTAAAGGGAGAGTCGGACCTAGGACTCTGCTAAATTCAAGTTAATCATTTTTGGCAAAAACACTTCACAGGTCACGCTGAGGAGTTGATGTGTCGTCATATGCTGTATTATGGTGTCTGGTTGTCACATAATTAGTGCTTCACTGTACTAAGGTAGTGAAAGCTTGATCTCTCCATTGATAAGTTATGTCTGTTCTCTGTGCCTGGCAAGAAACTTGCGGAGTTACAATTTGACACCATGTAAAGACTCAATTTCCATCAACCTCTCACCTAATAGTTTTATCATTTATTGATAAATGACGAAATTAGTCAATAATTTCATCTGAGTTTACAAAAAGATGTTTTATTAACCAGCTTCCTTCCTTAACTGTGAAAACGTTATGAGCAAACAGTCCCTACAACTGCAAAGCTTACGGCAACAGCATTTATGTTATTCTCCTAAGTGTTTCTCAGGGTCAGCTGGTCTAGACTGGTATCATCTGGGTTAGGCTGGAACCCTGGCTTTTGGTGGAGTTCAGTCTGTGCAGCATTTCTTTGTTCTTATCATAAGTCAAGGAGCAACAGCCACTTGAAGCATGATCTTATCCTGGCAAATGGTAGGAAATCCCATCAGGCTGGCAGAAACTTCCCATGACTCTTCAAGACTCAACTCAGAACTTGCGCAATGTCTCCTCATTGGCCCAATGTATTCCGTTGGGTACAGCAAGTCATTACACCAAAACCACAGTCAATGGAAGATGGATGCACACTCTGTCAGTTTTAATGGGAGTCACTATGAAGTCAAGTGGTAAAGACAATTCATGTGTAATACTTTCATAATGGGGAAGAAAGAGTTACAAGCAATAATCCAGTCTACTGTGGTGATTTTCCAGATATCTTTCCTTGTCTTCCTGCAGATTATTAACAGACAAACTGTCCTTATAAATGTAATTCACTTGATTTATGATGAGCCAATAGTTACAGAAGATGTTTCCAATAAATTTTAGTTCAGCTGTCTCTGCTAGAAATAGATAGTTGGGCTCATTGGTATTAACTTTTCACATTATATTATAATTACCATTACATGGCTACACCTTATCAGATAATGAGCACCAATGTAATGGTAAACTGTGTATTCTTTAGCACCCAGCACAATTGTTAGAACCTAGGAAATGCCCAATAAATGTGGAATGGATTACATTTCAGAATCATCTTTGAATCTTGCAAATAATTTATATCCAAACTAATTTATGTCATGTTTTCCCTTTTCCCTCCCTACAAGTACAATTATCTTTGTTTTCCAGATGGAAAGAATAAAACATTGAAAGGGTAAGAAGCATCATGAGCCCAAGGCTAAACAGTAAGTCAAATATAGAGTAGGGAATAGAACCCATTACTCTTGGTTCCTGTTCTGTGCATGAGACAGCATGTCCCAGTGTTTTTACTCTGTACCGCACTGCTGTTTTCATACATAGGGCAATTGCCACTGAACGTTTTGACTATTCGTGATAAATTGAGGACTTTCTTAAGCACTAGATCTTTTATCTCTCCAATACAGAGAGAGACAGAGATCTAGAAATAATTCAAACTGCTTAACTCTATTTTAAAGCCAAGAGAATAGAGACGAAGAAAATAAAGCAAGAGCTCAGGGATGCTAAGGGAAACAACCGTGGCCAATATTAGAGACAACCATAGTGCTCTCTGTATGTAGAAAATTAAATTGCATTCATGATAATTTTCAGTAATTTAGAAAGTTTGTGGAACAAGAAAAAAAAAGGCTAACATATGAAAATACAAATTATATAATTGGAGGCAAGTTTATTCTTTACTTGGAAAATAAAATAGCAAGCAAAAAGAAGAAAAAAGATCCATGGTATGCAATAAGATTTGTACATCTAATTGATTATTTTAAATCTTAACCCACCCCTGATAGATGGATACTCAATTAGCTACATTCCATGGACTCAGTAATAAATTACAGCTGTAGAATCTGATTTTTAGAGATGTGCATATATATTAGTTTGCCTTAAATTGCAGTATTTTGGGGGGTTTCCTTCACTGCTCCCCTTGTTTCAGAATTCTAAGACTGTCAATCTGGTGGCTTATTGGGTAGAAAAATGATTAATTAGAATTGACTAGCTGTGTTGATAATTTATTCACAATTAATGAAAAGGCTTTTGCTATCATTAAGGAATTTCATAGACTACTCATACACTCTAGTGGGAGAAATTGGTCAAAGCACTTTTTTTTCCTGAGGAGAAAATCAAACAAACAACAAATATATATATATATATTATATACATTATATAAATACTATATGAAATATTATATTTAAATATATATTTAAAATATATAAATATATTAAAATTATATAAAATATATAATATATAAATATATAAAATATAGATAAAATATTAACAAATATATAACATATATATATATATTATAATATAGGATTAAGAATCACATATGTTTGGAACTTCCTGGAGTATGGGTGAAATTTGTGTAGCAAACGTACCAATAAAAGCTGACAAAAAGCCACTACTAACCACACTAATTAGGTGGGCAATAAAAATCAGCAACTATTTGATGCAAAGCGTCCACAAGGACATGTTTAAAGGTATAATATAGATGTGTGATAAAGGTTTACAAGTTCCTCCTGCCCTGGGATTTATTCTTCGGATGTTTTGGATAGATTCATAAGGGAGCTTGACATATAACATAAAAATCAACAAGAGATTCATTTCTATGAAAACAAGTTCTTTGTTTAAAAAAAAGACCGGCCGGGCGCGGTGGCTCAAGCCTGTAATCCCAGCACTTTGGGAGGCCGAGACGGGCGGATCACGAGGTCAGGAGATCGAGACCATCCTGGCTAACCCGGTGAAACCCCGTCTCTACTAAAAAATACAAAAAAACTAGCCGGGCGAGGTAGCGGGCGCCTGTAGTCCCAGCTACTTGGGAGGCTGAGGCAGGAGAACGGCGTGAACCCGGGAGGCGGAGCTTGCAGTGAGCTGAGATCCGGCCACTGCACTCCAGCCTGGGGCTGGGGACAGAGCGAGACTCCGTCTCAAAAAAAAAAAAAAAAAAGACCAAGCATTAGGAATTTGGATTAGAGGTGGGGAGAGAGGGCAACAGCAATAACAAAAGCAACACAATACTTAGAGGGACTT
Organism: Rhinopithecus bieti; assembly: GCF_001698545.2. Taxonomy (NCBI): domain Eukaryota; kingdom Metazoa; phylum Chordata; class Mammalia; order Primates; family Cercopithecidae; genus Rhinopithecus; species Rhinopithecus bieti. The sequence continues at coordinate 461,067 of NW_016821735.1, read as the reverse complement.
TGCAAGTTTGATCAACGCTTAACATAAAATTAAATTTAGATTTATGTTTATCCTAGATGCATAAATGAGATTTTGAAAGACCTACAAAAATCCAGTGATGTGGAGTAGGTAAATCAGTCTTCTGAAGTATGAAGGAAAGCTAAATTGTGTTAGGGAGGCAAAGCTTGGGTTTATTTTATTTTATTTTATTTTATTTTAAGTTCTGGGATACATATGCAGAATGTGCAGGTTTGTTACATAGATAGGTATACGTGTGCCATGGTGGTTTGCAGCACCTATCAACCCGTCACCTAGGTTTTAAGCCCCACGTGCATTAGGTATTTGTCCTAATGCCCTCCCTCTTATGGTCCCCCAACCCCCGACAAGCCCTGGTATGTGATGTTCCCCTTCCTGTGTCCATGTGTTCTCATTGTTCTACTGCCACTTGGTGTTTGGTTTTCTGTTCCTGTGTTAGTTTGCTGAGAATAGTGGCTTCCAGCTTCATCCATGTCCCCGCAAAGGACGTGAACTCATTCTTTTTTATGGGTGCATAGTATTCCATGGTGTATATATGCCACATTTTCGTTATCCAGTCTATCATTAATGGGCATTCGGGTTGGTTCCAAGTCTTTGCTATTCTAAATAGTGCTGCAATAAACATACGTGTGCATGTGTCTTGTCTTTATCATAGAATGATTTATAATCCTTCTATGTAATGGGATTGCTGGGTCAAATGGTATTTCTGGTTTTAGATCCTTGAGGAATCACCACACTGTCTTCCACAATGGTTGAACTAATTTACACTCCCACCAACAGTGTAAAAGCATTCCTATTTCTCCACAGCCTTGTCAGCATCTGTTGTTTCTTGATTTTTTAATAATTGCCATTCTAACTGGCTTGAGAGAAGGTTTAGTTTTAATTCCAACTCTGCCCCACTCAAATTTTGTGTCCTGGCAGTTCACGGAAATTCTTTGGTCCTCAGTTTCTTCTTCTAAAAGATGCAGTCTAGCCCAAGCTATTCAATATTTTATATCTTCCCCATTAACTTAATGCCCATAACTTAATAATCTTCTCTCTTTTTGCAATAGCTTCATTGTCACATAAATATGCTAATATGAGGGTGTGTAGAATAGATTGGATGCTTAAAAAATGGAATATCAAAGCCTCTAAAAATTTATTTTACCATAAATTCAGTTCAGTGTTTATTTCTGGGAGCTGGATATGTACCAGAAACTGTGCAAGGTGCTAGAGATTTGGGGATAAATGCCATGATCATCTGCCTCATTTTCATTATTAATAATAATTTTAGTGATTAGATATTTGGGTGTGAATGCCAAATAGTAATAACCACCTGTGTCTCATGTATTCTCATAGAGTTTTAACAGAATCTTTTAATATGATTCTTTTGTAAAAATAACAGGTAGCTGAAAATATTTCTAATAAAATTATCATTAAGTGATTACTATATGTCATTTAGAAATAACTATATATACCTAACTGTAAGAATTAGCAAATATTATTTTCATGTAAACAGATAAAGAACATACAGTTTGGAGACTCAGTCAATGCCACATGGCTGGTAAAAGACTGAGCCAGGAATCTAACTCAGGATTTTTCTACTGCTAACTGCTTCAAGTTTTTTGGTGATTTATTTTGTTTCTAATATTAGGTGATAAGCCTCACAGACTCATTCACACACTGTCAATAGATATCACAAAATAATGAGGTTTAGGATAGCCTTACCGCTAAGTGAACTCTAGTCATCTGACCATGTATAGCTGAAGAAATATCTAGAGATATAGTAAGGAGAAAGCAAAGAAACATTGAAATGTTGCCAGAAATGAGGGAAAAAGCACCAAACCTTCAAATTGAGAAAGTTCAAAATAGAACATCTCTTTTACTGACAGTAACATGCTTCAACCCTAAGAATCAGCAAGGAGGATTGCTTAGCCCTGTCTGTGGTTTGGGATTCAGAATCCTTCCAGGAGGAGTTGAGGCTAGAGGTGATTTCTCAGTTATGAGGAGGAGCTGGATACAAAGGGATGAAGGAATGTCGAGAGAAAAATCCCATGAAAAAGAAATGGTAGACTCAAAGGCATGAGAAGTCATAGGTGAAGAGCCAGAGTCAATGAAAGTACCTTGATGCCATCCATGCAGGGCCTGGAAAAGGAAGGGTCAGAGAAGAAGAAAACCAGTGGGGGTAGAAGTCGATATAGGATTTGGATTTGGCCTTGAGAATGAGGTAGTGTTAACAAAGGAATTGTGTGGGTGTATGTGTATTTGCAACTTGAGAAACAGAATGAGTAAGAATATATAGAAAGAGATTATCTGACGTTGTTTGTCCTAGGAAATTGAGAAAAAAAAAAATTAGAAAAAGAAGCAAAGCAGTTAGCGTGAGCTGTGTTTTACAGATGAGTAAATTTTTAATGACTTGCCTAGATGCTCTGAGCTAGTGGTAGAATCAGTATTTAATCCTATTATCATTTCAGTCCCCAAGGCCCATTCACTCTTCATACAATGCTGACATGAACAGTGACAACACATAGGCTGAGTTTGATTAATATCTTGGGTGATCTATTGATTTATTAAGAGTTATCAACAAAGAATTGGAAATAATTTAAATATCCAATAACAGGAAAATAAAGTGAAATAAATCAGAATGAAACAGATAAAATATGGAACTATTAGAAAAGTTGTTTCTAAAATGTATCCATTGGCATAAATGTTTTCCCATAATGTAGCGCAAACCAAAACAATTGGAATATTAAACTACCATAATACAATCAATTATTTTGTCTCTCTGTGTGTACGTGTGAGTGTGCATGAAAAAGACTGGATGAAAACATATAAAAATGTTAAAAGAAGTTTTGTCTGAACTGTGGGGTCATAAGTTGTTCATCTTTATGTATTTCTGTATTTTTTTATATTTCAGTATTTATTATTCATAGAACAGGAAAAATAAACACCACAAAGGAAGAAATAAGAGAGAAGTGACAGCAATGTTCTCAACCAATTTCATTTCCTGTAAGCACATGAAATCATGTTGTCATTCTTTTCTGCTTTTTATAGTAAAATGAAAACTTTTAAAGCCTGGATGAGTAGATAATTAAAACTTGTGCCTGCCTGTCAGAGCAGGGGCACTCTGATTCCCATTTCTGCTTGGTGCCTGAACCTTGTCATACGTATGGGTTCTCTTTCAAAATATTTAACAGAGAACAAGAGACCATCCCACCCCATTAAGTACAGTGTAGGCAGCGAGTGCTGGGACAGCCTTCATAATGATACCTGAGGCTGCACAAGTAGTGCAGTTGTGTGTTTGGGAAGCTGTACCTGATGATGATCACTCCGCATTGAATGGCAGAAAATAGCTGTCCTGCTAAAACACAGCCTGGGTGCATGGGAGGAGGGGGTTGGTGGTAGCCTGAGGGGAGGGAGAAGGATGCTGTGGATTAGCAACAGAAGGTAGGGAAAAGCCCAGATGCAGACTGAGCTGCTGGCAAGACTGGGCAGGAACACAGCAGGGCATGTTCCGGAAAGGACGCTGACTCCAGAGACTGAGCCTGGAGACAATATTGCTTGTTTGTTTGTTAACTGTGGGTGAGATCGTTGCCCTCACCAGACTTATCCAAATTGTTAGCCTCTTGGATTATGTCGGGCTTTGTCTTGGGTGCCCTGGACACAGTCCTATTCCCTAGTACAGTTTTTCTTTCCAATTCTAGTACTTAAAGTAAGCTACCCAAAATTTAAAGCACCTCTTCAGAGGTGATTTGATTTGTACAAAGAAGAGCAGGACTGTCTTTTCTCCCAGCCCTTGTTCTGAAACTTGCATATTTCTTTCATGCCGCCCAGGAACATGTTCACTGTTTTCTGTCCGTTCTTTTGAGTGTCAACCCTGGCTTCCCATCAGATCCCCTGTGAAATATGGTCACATTAGGATATCTGTTCCCCTAGTTAAAAAGGTCTAATGCCTTAGGTTTGAGGTAGAGCTTGGAGTTCTATAATTTTAATAAGATCCCTAAATTATTCTAATACCCAGCCAGGGTTTATAACCCCACCTCTTGAATATCATTCTAGAAGGCAAATACAGACAGACCCTAGACAAAACATATGCCTGTGATATATACCAGAAAAACAATATGGAGAAGCAAAGAACACCCTTTACCCATCTAAGCCTCAGTTTCGTCATCTGTAAGATGGAGATGGTATTAGGTTCCTTGAAGTGTTGCTCCTGTGAAATACTGAGCCGTCTCTGGCATGAGACACGTGTGAAACAGATATGAACATTGCCTTCTCTTTGTTCTGGAACCTGGCCAAAATACATTTAAGAGTGCCAACATGCAGCTCAGATCTCTACTGTGTGTGAGAGGTGAGGGGTCAAAGGATGTGGGACTGAAGGATGTGGTTGGGCTCACTGGTTGCTTTCCAGGTTAAAGACACCCTCTTAGTTCCCATTGTCCTCTGGTAACTTAGTCCGTGGTTCTCATTCACAGGTTTCTTACAGTTCTTTTTGATGCTCTTTGAATGTTTAGTCTATGTCATCTAGCGGGTCATTCTTTGAAAGTTTTCAAGAGGAATCTTTCTATTAGTAATTAGTAGTTGGGAGTTTGGATACAATGGTTTGGAATCTCTGTGTTTACATTTTCCTCCCTATCACATATCAGATTTTAACTTTAGACAACTTGCCTGGCTTTCTGTGCCCAGGATTTCTTCACTTGTAAAACAAAGAAAACAGTAAGGGACTAGATATCACTTTTGCATCATTTCAAATCCTCTTGGCTTCACCTCTTGTCTCTTGTCCCATCTGTGTGTGGGATCAGACCAACTTCACACAGGCACCGCTGAGAGCATCTCACACACTGCTTCTCACCTCCCATCCCAGGCTTCCCTCCAGACTATTGTGGCTCCTAGGAATGTGCAAATGAATTGACTGTCAGGGAAGCAGTTAAGACCCAGGGTATAATTTTTGGCCTAGGGAGACACAAGTCATGGATATTTATCTCTTTTTCCACCCCTGGGAGAAAGTTCTGAGATATAGATTATATAGATTCCCGGGGAGAAATATGCTTCTGTTGATCAAGCAATGAGTAATGCTAGGTCTCCGCCAATCCAAAACATATCCTCATTGTGGCTCTTGTTCGTTCTCTGCTTTGTTTTCTTGAAACTTCACTCTCACTTCCTGGAGTTGTATTCTTGATGAAAGTGATGGTTCATCAAACCTCCCAAGCTCTACATTCTTTTTTCTTTGTTTCCTTGTATTTATTTATTCAACTTGCATTTTAGATTCTTGGGGTATATGCACATTTTTGCTACCTGAGTATATTGCGTGATGCTACAATTTAAAGTACAAATGATCCCATCACACAGGTACTGAGCATAGTACCCAATAGTTGGTTTTTCAACCCTTGCCCTGCTTCCTCTCTCCCCTTTCTAGTCATCCCCAGTTTCTACTGTTGTCATCTTTATGCCCTGACTACTCAATATTTAGCTCCCATTTATATGTGAGAACATGCAGTATTTGGTTTCCTGTTTCTGTGTTAATTTGCTGAGGATAATGCCCTCCAACTGCATTCATATCACAGCAAAGGACATGATTTCACTGTTTTTTATGACTATGTAGTATTCCATGGGGTGCATGTACTACATTTTCTTCACCCAGCACACCATTGATTCCATGTCTTTGACATTATGAATGGTTCTGTGATGAACATATGAGTGTATGTGTGTTTTTTTTTTTTTTTGGTAGAACGATTCCAAATTGTACATTCTTGTATTAAGATAATTATTTATATCTTAGGGTTGTAAAGATCAAATGAGATAATTCATATAAATATGATATAAATAGAATTTGATCAATATTAAATCATCGTGATCATCTTTCTCTAGCTGCAAATTATTTGCTGTTACCACTGTCTCCTCAAACCCCTCTCCTTCTACAGTAATCTTTCTGGACTCATCTTACCATTGTTAATAATTATTTGTTCACTTCTGAATTTGGAGAACAAATCTGTACTTGGTGGGTTAGTGATAAGTATGTCAGCTTTGAGCAGAGATTGAAATGGTACTGATCATCCAAACCACCTGGTTATCTTCTGTTAGTCTCTTAGTATTTCCTGTGTATTTGTCTGCTCAGAAGATTGTAACTCACTAAGAATAAGGGCCAACATCTCACTCAGATCCCCTACAAGCCAAGTCTCTTAGTGAGGACCAGTAAATACTTGTGTTTGGAGAGTTACAGAGTAATGGCCAGGGTTTTAGGAAGGTGGTTCTATCTGCATGGATGGCTGGAAGCCTAATGAGATGGAAAGTGGATGAAAACGTTGAGGGTCATGACCAGCTGACAAGCTTGGGGGTCATAATCCATAAAGGAATAAGAGCCTTCTGTAATCCTCCAACCCCTGCACTGGATGGACAAGATTCTTCTTTGAAGGAAAAGACCATACTGGGTCCAGAAACAATAGTTTGGGGTTGGTGTGGTGGCGCTCAGACTGACTTTGTGTCCAGATCACGTCGGGGAGTCTGAAAGTCTCTATGAGAAAACAAAATCAAACAAAAGCACAATATAACAACATCTTCTCAGTAAGATGCAGAGCAGAGAACACAAGGCGAACAAGAAAAGGTATTTCCCTCTCAAGTTTGATGACTATAAGGACAGACTGAAAGAAAGTCTACCTCAGCCTTGCCACTGTGTATTCCCAGAGCTGGACTCAGTAAATGCTCTGAAGGAATTTGTTGACTACTAGGATGAGATCATGAAGCCAGAGGCTCACATATCCGGTGAACAAGAAAATGGGAAACATTAAGAAATATACAAGGGGATATTTGCACGAATCAGCTAGAGTTTCTGGTTCTCATTATGTGCAAGATTTAAGGTTCATGAATGAACCTTTTCATGGAGGCAGTCATACTTCATACTTAAGTCTAGCCCATTACAACCCAAGGTCTCTCTTGTCACATAGGCACATACACACCCATAAACCTGCCTTATCCTTCCAGTTACAAATTGTCTCTTCCCTCAGCTGTATCTATCTCCACAAACAGGCACAGTGGGTCCTTCTTTAGATCACACTTTGTCTTTCTTTCTTGCTATCTTCTGTTTCCAGCATGGAGAACTGTGTTCCCTCTGGGTTTCTCATTCTCAAGAGATATTTTATATCTTCTGTAAGAGTCAGTGAGAACCCTGTTATTTGTTTGATCCATGTTAGAGCCCTTGTATTTTGGAGAAAGACAAACTTTGTAAGAATTCATCTTTTAGGAAGAAGGTATCAAATTAAAGGTATCTCACAACCCAGAACAACCTTCACCATGGTGATGTCTCCATCATCCTGTCAGTGCTACTCCAGAGCTTTTATGGTGCTTTGCATTTTAGAACTCTCTCCTTGAATATCCCAGTCAGGGAAATAGAGAAGTCATGATTATTCTCACAATTTATAGACTATGGTCCCATCTTCTCTACAATATACTTAACCACACTTAGCCTCAAATACCCAGTAACACTTTGCGTCCTTCCCAATGACAGCACTTAAATAAGAGAGTCCAGGCTTGAATACACATCAAGAACTCTTCCTGAAATGTGACAGAATTTATAAGGTATGAGATGACTCCTAAAAATTGTGTGAAGGTGAGATACTAAGCTTCCCACTTTGCTGATGATGTAAGGCTTTGGGGTGTGATTAAGTGTGCAGAAGTTCTTCTGGGCACCAGATGGTATTGCATTTGTCTTCTCCCCTTCCAGACTGCCATTCCCACTCATTATACTACAAATATATGAGACTGTGAATAAGAGCCTTCTCTATAAGAAGGAATAAATTGAGAACTTAACAAACGACTCCCAGAATATTGATAAACCTAGATCTGGTACATAGGACAACTCTAGGGCAGGCATATCCTTTAGGGATAAGGCAGACACTGAAATGCAAGCAGCATGAGAGCATCAGGCAGTCAGAGATAGAATTTCCACATAGCAAGAAGTCAGGAAAGGACTGGAAATGTCTTTGCTAACTTTGCAATGTTGCCAAGGACCAGTCCGAGTGCTAGTGATCAAGCCCATAAAATGCAGACATAAAATAGAAACAAAGACAGCTGGCCCTTCAAGTATATCCTGTTTCATTATTTAAAGGCTTATTAAGTGTATAGATCATGGAACCCGTGTTTCAGATTTCCAGTGAGACCTGAGTCAATATATTAAGACACAACATTAAGGTAAAGGACTGCAAGCTTTATTGAATACTAAATATCTTTTATGGTGGGATGTCTTTATAAAACTAACTCTCCTGCCCAAATCGTTATTTCAACATTTGGGAGATAATGAATGAAACATGAACATGTTAAGCCTTGTTCATAACAGATAGTGGCTTCCAAACAGGCAAGTCACCCACTTACTGGACGTGTTATATCCAAATAAGAGGGTGAAAATATGGGCTAAAATAGAACAGACTTAGAGATGAAAAGTGAACACTCAAGCCCAGTTCTTGGCAAAACAATTGGATCCTCATGCTTACTTTGAAGTCTGCTACTTACTTACTACTTTATTCCTTCATATATTCATTCTGTCATCCTTAAGTTCTTCTCCTACATCTCTCCTCACTCGTGAACTTTTGATTTGATGACTAGGCAGGACTTGTCAGGTCTTGATTATAGTTATCCCTTGAACAATATGGGGGCTGGGAATATGAAACCCCTGTGCATTCAAAATCTGAGTATAACTTTTGACTCCCCAAAATCTTAACTACCAGTAGTAGCCTATCATTGACTGGAAAGCTTACCAATAACATAAACAGTCTATTGACATATATTTGTATGTTATAGGTATTATATACTATATTCTTACAGTAAAACAAGCTAGAGAAAAGAAATTTGTTTTTAAGAAAATCATAAGGAAGAAAAACGTATTTGCTAGTTGTTAAGTGGAAGTGGAACAACATGAAGGTCTTCATTCTTGTCATCTTCATGTCCAGTAGGCTGAAGAGGAAGAGGAAGCAGAGGGGTCGGTCTTGCTATTTCATGGATGGTAGAAACAGAAGAAAATCCATGTACAAGTGGATCCATGCAGTTCATATCCGCATTGTTCAAGGGTTAATTGTATTTGTACTGATTTGTCCTTGTACTTAGATGCTTAAGTTTCCAGTCACTCTAGAATAGTTGACCAGTCTGACTAATCTAGCTCTGGTCTCTAACATCAATCCATAGCAATGACCACATTCTTCAGAACTCCACTGGGTTTGCTACTACTACAGAGAGTCAGGAAAGCAAGGTCTTTCTGTATTTGGACTGATATTGCCAATTTATGATTGTTCTTTCCATGAAATTACTTTTATAATATTAATTTGATTCAACAGGAAAGATGCTCATTCAAGAAACAGCAAATCTGTATTCTGGTCTGTCTTTCCAACAAATTCTTCTGATATAATTACTTAACCACATGGAGCCTCAACTACCCAATCACAGTCCTAACTACCTCATAGAACTGCTTACTGAAGAAAAACAAAACAAAGATGAAAGAAAGAGACAGACACACAGACATAAATAACAGTAGTTATAGAATTTCAAGTATAAGATAAATTCAGTGTCTTAAGTTTTCCAATCAGCCCCATATAGACAGAAACCAGTGCAGAAGTCATCCAAACTTCTTGCTAAGCATTCATCAAACCTGCTGTATTTGCAAAAAGCGTCTCCAGAGAAGGCAAACTGGGTCAGTGAAAAAAGGCTGATCAGTCAACATTTAAAGGACCAGAGAGTGAAGGCAGAATGAGGTCATACACAGTGTGCCCTTCCATGTGAGGCTTCTCTAGTAGGCAGGGAAGCCATCCATATTTTGGTAGATTGTTCCTTGCCTAAAGGTATCTGGACACGGAGACGGGTAAGAACAAAACTCCATCTGTTTCCTGCTCTGCTATTCTTGTGTCCTGGCACACAACTATGTCTTTCTGGGCAGGTAAGAGGTAACCCACGCTGAGACTGTGTTAATATGAGTTTGTATAAACTGAGAAGGTCTGAGACTGCTATCTACATAAAGGACTGTTTGCGAAGTTGGTCCTTGGCTAGGGTCTGGAAAGTGGGATTTGGAGAGAATTCCCATCATTCCCTGATAAGAATGGCCTCTCATGCCTTGCCTGTTTATGCAAACCACACAGTCTTTTCTGAGCACTTGCGTTCCTTCAGGATGTCTGGAATTTGGTACATGGAGAGGTTGCCTAAGTGACCAGCCCCTTATAGAAACTCTAGGCATTGAGACTCCAGTGAGCCTCCCTGGAAGGCATTTATGCGTTGTCACGACTCCTTGCTGAAGGAATTAAGTACATCCTGTGTGACTCCACTGGAGGATGACTCTAAGAAGCTTACACCCAGTTTCCTCCAAACTTTGCACCATGCACCTTTCCCTTTGTTAATTCTGCTTTGTATATTTTTGCTGTAACAAATCGTAGCTATTCAGATGACTATAGGATGAGTCCTGTGAGTCTTTCTAGCAAATCATCAAATCTGGTGGGTGATCTTGGGGACCCACAACAGTCTTTCTTTTTTACACTCACAGGGCATTTGCCCACAAACCCGCCTTCCATGGGGCCATGTCTGGCTACAGGTGCTGTTTTTACACAAAGCCATCATAAGTACCTTTGGGGCTTTTCCAGGAAAAGAGGAGGATGTAGAAAAGCACCCAAGTTTACCACTCCATCCCCCACATCCTTTACTGGATAAAGAAAATCATTAGTCATTTTCCTTTTCCTTATTGGAGCCAGGATGAAAACTTCCCAGGTCAATATTAACACTGCAGAGTTAATAAGGAATGGTGGGAGGACAGGACCACCAACATTTGCAAATGCCCTCCTATGTCCTAGGTACTATGTTTGGACTTTATCTGAATGCATCCTCAGAACAGGAGAGCAAAAGTAATCCTGATGTTATGGTTTAAGAACCTAAAACACAGAGAAGTAAAGTAATTTTCGCATGATCACATAGTAGATGGTAAATCATGAGTTGAAATACTGCCTATCTGATGTCAAATTTCATTTGTTTTCATTAGATCATATCGTTCTCACTTCCAAGTTTTCAGCCTCCATTTTTTTCATAGGAAAATTGAACCTATTTATCTCATGGTGTTGTTATTAAAATGAGATATGCATGTTAAGTATGTAATATAGAGTCTGGCATGTAGTAAATTGAAACAAATGGAAATCATTTTTATTATTACAATGACTATGATTATACTTACAATGGGGACTTCTCTGGCTCAGACCCTTTGTGCCTGCTTAGTCCAGGGCCGCAGGAACTGGGGATGGCAAGACAGACAATGAGGACTGTCTAGCTTGTACTCTTCTGATATTTTTTCCACCATGGTTACAATAAAGCACATTAATAATTATGTATCCCATTAAATATGCATCAGATTACTGTTGAAATTTCTACTTGAATCAACTCCAAACTCAAATGTATGCACTGCTCAATATCTCATATTGTTTCTGAAGTACCCCACAAGTCTGCTTCAAACATAAAAGCAAACAACAATAATAAAAACCACCACAGTTGCTGTTTGGAGTAGGCAGGTTTGTGTTCCCTGGGCACAGAGGGACTTATGACATAACTTTATAAATTACCCTCACATACACTACTCTCTATTCATGAAATTGAACAATACACTTTCCCTTATGTGTATAAAAGTGAAAGCTGCACTTGCCTTCTGGTGTTAACAGTTCAAAGCACATCCTGAGTACTGATTTTGTTCAGATCAGCCTACTGGACACTTGTAGTGACACAAAGATTAATTCACAGACGTAGGTTGAGAGCCCACTTCATACTAAATAGGACTTAGCACAGAATCTCTCTGGCACAGACTCAGACTATATAAATATGAGCTGGGATGATGATGATAATAATAGTGATGGTGGTGATTGTGTCCGAATATTTAATCCATATTCCAATATTGGAAAGAGCTTACTTTTGAAGATTATATACTATATTTTATAATGTAATAAACCCTACACACTAATTCACACATACACACACACATTAATAAGTATTACATACAGGAATAGAATCGAGCCCTCTGTACCTCTAACTTCCCAGAAAACACTTTTTCTCCTTTGATTTCATGAATTTACATTAGGTGCACTGAACCTGTACCATCATTTTTTTCTTTTGGAAAATTCAACTTTCATGGCTCTACGTGTATTAACTGCCACGAAAATACCATGTGTATTTTCCTATGAAAATATACTTAATATTTTATATGATTACTCTTAAGCCCCTTATTAATAAATTCAAACCAGATAACACAAGAAACTATCCTTAAAAATAATATAGCCCATTCTGTTTCCATGGGTGTGTATTACTGCTATTGATTTTCTAGTCATCTACTGTTAAAGGTGGTTTGAAAATGATTTTTAAGTGTGCAATCTCATTTATTAAAGCCTTGAAAGTTGATTGCCTTAATTTTCCCCCAATCAACAAGATAACCCTTAATTTTAAGGTCTGCATTAGTGGCACTCCCAACTATGAAATAATGACGCCATTTATTTACATTAGAATCAACACGAGTTCAGAACTTAATGCTCTCATCAATTTTCCAAATAAAACTGCAGCTGTAGTGTGGAACAGGTGAAATGAGGTCTGTATTTCTCAGATGTAACATAGCCAAGAGCTTAACCCAAGCTTCACAAAGTTTAAAAGCAATAAAGGCAAAGTTATTTCAGCCCTGCAGCATACTTATTTAAAGAGATGAATGTTATTGGCTGTCCTTCAATGTACTGCTTATACTATCATTAAAACTTGAAATGGAATCCCAGAGTGTTGTATGTGTGAAATACCATATACTTATAAGACCTCCCTCCCCAATCCCTTTAAAACAGAAGAATAAACACAACTGTAAAGCCACATCCAAGAGTCTACTATCTCTATATAACTCTATGTCCATTCTCATTCCTTATGGAAAGAACATGAGATTGAGAGATTATGGAATGAGAAATAGATGTAAGAAATAGATATATGTGAGAGGATCTTTGGTCTAGAACCAGAAAGCAAAGGTGGTTCATTAGAGGACTTGGTGGCACCTACACAACTGTAAAATTAACAGCATAAAGGAATACACTAACCAGTCTCTAAACTCAGTGAAGAATCATGGATGTGCCCGCCTATTACAACGTCATTAGAGTGCCAAGCATGTATCAGGTATCTAGTAAATACTGAATAAGATGTTATACAAAATCAGCTTGCTCTCTTTGTGGCGATTCAATAGTCTGAAAAAGTTTCTAACAGGCTTTATATAGGAAATGTGAGTTGTTTGTGACAGCACAGCCTTCTAAGTTAAGTTGAGAGAGAAATAGAAAATCATCCCTTCTTTGTGTATGTGTCTATCCTTGGCATCAACTCTTTTAAAGTGTTCCTGTTTCTTCTTCCTCTCTTTCTTTACTTCTAAACACAGATTCAACAAATTCTGTCAAAATAGGTTTTACTCAATGTAGCACTACTCTTTTAACCTAGCACTCTCAGTTTAAGTAAAACAGAGTTCAAATCCAAATATTCAGGTATCACTGCTTTTCATGAACATGTGTAATCATATTTTTCTATTCCAATGCATAATAGCTGAGGTTTCCATTCTACACCAACTTAGGCTAGAAATATTATTACTGGGACATTAAACATTAAATTGGAATAAATTAATGATGCCACGGCGTATCAAAATTGCTTGTAGCTGTCTCAAGTCAAATCACGGCAATATTTATATCATGGTTCCAACAATAATAAAGTCCCTTGGTTTCTTTCATAACCAAGAGAAAAAAAATTCCATTGGAAACAAGCCCAGAGAAATCACATATATTTGAATTAATAGAGAAGGACTTTAAACCAGCTGTTATAAATATGTTCAATGATTTTGGAAAGGATAGATATTATAATGAGTGAATGAATAGATAGAATGGAATTCATAAAAATGAACCAAATGGAAAATCTGAAATTAAAAAGTATAATATCTGAAATGTAAAATTATCTTCTGGGATTAACAGAAAATGGGATATTACAGAAGAAACAATCAGTAAGCTTAAATACACAGAAATAAAAATTATAAAATTGGTACAGAGAGGGAAAAAAGTTTTTAAAAATTAACAGAACTTAAGTGACCCCTGGGTCACTTCGTGGATTAACATCTGTGTAACTGGATCGGAAGAGAAAGAGATTGGCAGAGAAATAAATATTCAAAGATATGGTGGCTTAAAACTTTCCAAATCTGATCTGGAAAAAAAAAAAAAAAAAACTGATCCCTAGAGGAAGCTCAATGAATCCCAAGCAGAATACACATTAAAAAAATAGACCCCAGATACATAACAGTCATATTTCTAAAAACAAAAGACAAATTTTAAAAAAACATTTGAAGTAATTCAATGGAGAAAGAAAAATACGTCAAATATTACACTGAAACATGTTAATATTAACATAGAAAAAAATGATTTACACTGAATTCTAGCCACACACAATAATTAAATCTATATGAATACCAGATCTATATATAAAAGTTAACTATAAAGTTTATTGGAAAAACAATATCAAACAATAAGGAACTATCTACGTGGCTTGGGCATGTAATGATTTCTTCTACAGTGAAACTTATCCAAGATGTATGTTCACAGAAATTTTATTCAAAATAGCCTAAAACTAGAAACAAAAATGTCCATAAACAAGTGGGTAGATTTTATAACAAACAAAAAACCTGTGGTATACTTAATATATTTAAACCCAGCAATGAAAAACAGGACAAACTATCAGTGCCCCAAACCACAGGGATAAATTTTTAAAAAGCAGTATATTCAAACAAGCCAGAGACAAATAAGTATGTACCACATCATTCCAAAAAAATCTAGAGTAGAAAAAACTAATCTATGGTTATAGAAATAAATAGTAGTTGCCCCCGGAGGTGGTGGTAGAATGAGTGACTGCAAAGGAAAATTAAGGCACTTTGTAAAGTAATAGAGAGTATAGCCTCAAAGAGTTGTGAATTAAATGTGTGTAAATTTTGTCCAAACCCACAGAAATGTAAAATGTCTGCACATTTCATTGCATGCATATTTTTTAAAAGGGGAAAAAAAAATCACAAATCTACTTCATTCTCTTCTTTAGATTATCTTTTTGACTTCCCCATTTCTCTGGTAACAGTTTTATTCTCAGCCAAGACAAAACTCTCAAGTTATATTTATACCTGTAACCTCTTCCTCCAACATGTGACAATTTTCCAGATTCAAATAATATTGTAACTGCCACCATTATTGAATACTTAGGTCAAGCAAAGGCAGAACTCTTTTCATCCAATAACTGACTTATGATCTCATTTATTCTACATAATGACCCATTGGCTTCCATTCTCTTATCCACTAGGAGGAAACTAAGACTTCGAGAAGTCAGGCCACACATGAAATTAATTGAGAAGCAGGATTTGAATGTCTACCTGCCCCTGCCCCCCAATTATACCAACAGTGTTCATTAAAAAATCTCCCTCATGAGTCTCCCACTTTGCAGCACTACCTTCTACCAAATTCTCCCAGATTCTGCCCCCAATGAAGCTAACAAACAAAGAATCTAATAACCAGCTAAGACCGTCAATGATCTCCATGTTATTATAACTAATATTTACGGTCCAGTTCACATCTTATTTGACCTCTTGTTTTCATTTAGCACTATTGATGTCTTCTAATCTAGAGTTTATTCTTTCTACCTGCCACTGCCAAGTATTTCCCTGGTTTCCCTCCTTCCTCTCAGGCACTTCTCCTCAAGTTCACTTGAGTACCAACCCAAGCTTATTCAATTATTACGTGTTGGCATTCTTTGAAATTCGGTTACAGACACTGTACTCCTTCTACTTCCTGCTCTCTCTGCCTAGATGATCTTAGACACACTTCACGTAACGAGCAAAAGAGTTAGCAGTGGTTTGCACTCTGTCTTCTCCTTCTCTCCATCCTCTTTCCCATCCTAAAAAATTATTCATTCACCTTCTTAAGGCACAGTTTGATCATTACACTTCTCAAAAATCTCCACCTCCCTGCCACCACTGCTAGCCAAATGAAATTCAGTCTCCTTCTCTTGATACTAAACAAAGGTTCTCCAAAATGTAGAACAAGTTAGTCACTTTAGCCCTATATCATATTGCCCCTTTTTTATCATATCTTCTATGATGCTATCACACAGGGTTATGTGCTTTCCTGCCACCCTTTTCATATTATGTGATTGCTTGTGCTGTTTCTTCCAACTAGGAAATGTGGCCTCTGCTCCCAATTTTTAATAATTCCAGTTTCATTTACCTTTGGAAGAGCAGAGCAACAGGACATACCTCCCTTAAAACTTCTCCTAATCCCCAAAGTCAAAAGTACCCTTTTCCTTCTACAAACTCCCAGATTATTGTACTACATACAAAGATACTGACGTGGCCACAAATGATGGTGGGAGTTGAAATGGAAAGGAGGATCAAGGATCAAGTTTCAAAGTTTTCTGTGACTACTGGTAGCAATTAGGATATAGACAGGTGACAAAGACATTGAGTGGAAAAGTAGAATAACATAAATTTCAAAAGGAGGCAGACATCTGGTATCTTTGAGACTACAAACACTTTTCTCTACCTTGAAAGGGCAGGAGAATTGACATTGTAGTCGGAAGGAGTCAAGGAAAGTGGGATTCATGGAGGACAGCCAAATTTCCATCACCTAAGTGATTGAAAGGTTGAACAAAATGTTATCTAGACAGATAGAAGATCTTCACCATTTTAAAATACAGCCACAGCCTTCATTCCTAATGTCTGATATCAACTGAGATAAAAAGAGATCTACTGAATATGTTATTGCTAGTAAAACACAAAGTAAAACAAAAACCACTATTTTTTTGTTGATAAACAATATGATGTCCTATAATTACTCTGAGCATGACTTGTTCTGATTATTTCTCTGCTCAAAATTCCTTGAATGGGTCTTTGTGACTTACATGGAAAAATCCAAACTTGTAAGACTGAGTTATGTTTATTGTCTGTTCCCAGTCACTTTCTATCCTTATTCCCACCATTCCCCTATATATCTGTTATGGCCCAACAGTACCAAATTACTCTTCTTGGTTTTTTGTCTACATTATTTCACCAGTAGGTGACACTGCACATGCCTCTCTCTTTTGCTGGAATGCCACAGTCTTTACTCTTTTCTGTCTGGCCATCAGTGACAGAAGCACCATAACGTACTAAATCTTTCCCTGATCTGAGCCACCTTTAGTTAAGTGTTAAACACTTATTATACCTGTACTGCCCTGTAGGACGTTCATCTGTTCATCTTTCTGACTTGCCTACTAGAATCTAAGCTCCTTAATTAGGCTCCACTTATTCATCCTGTGACCCCTGTAACCAGGACAATGGCTACATATAATAAGTGCTCAATAAGTATTTGCAGAATTTCATTGAAATAATATATTTCATTGAAATTATATGGCTTGCAGGTGCAAGAGAAGGATAATGTGACAACAGGAGAGTGGAGTTAAAAGGCCCAGATTGGTAGTTTGGCATATTTGTATCAAATCACAACTTACTGATTTTGTAACTTTGGGAAAGTTACTTTACTTCTTTCAGCCTCAGTTTTATGATTAGGGAAAAAAAATGGAATAACAACACTATGCAAGATAACTGGAAAGAGATGTGATGATTTCTACAAATGCATAGCACGGTTCCTAACATACAGTACTCAATGAGCAATGGCCATTATTTGTAGGACTACAAAATGAACACAGAAAAATAGAAAAATATATTTTAAAATGATACATTATATACTCATGGGTAAAGAAATCTATGGGTTTATCTTATCACTGAACTTCCAAGGTACATGTATGTATGTTACTTCTGGTTGTTACAGATTTAGTGGCTTTGCAATCCCCTAGAAATCTAGAATAAAGGAAACCTGGCTTTTTGCTTTTCAAAGACCCTCAGAATTTCCATTTCCTTTAGACACCAGAGGGTGAAGATGGCTGCAATGTCACCATGAATATACATAGGGACGAGAGGTCTTGCTATGGAACAGCTTGTAGGAGAGAGGAGAGACAAACATGTAACACATATAAAAATAAATAATTCATGTAAATGGACCCAATGAGCAGCAGCAATTCCTCCACAATTTTCAATAAATAGCTCAGGGAGAAAGCAAGAGCTAAAAAAAAGTTGCATATTTTCAAACTGAATTTGCTTCACAAGTAATTTTAAATATGCGCTCCAAAATTCAGGTGAAATTAGTCAACTCGGGAATTTTTTTCTGAAGGGCTGGTAGTGGAGCGCCTCTTAGCTTCCTGAAAAAACATCAGAACACTGAGGAGCTTCATCCTCCAGTGACATCTCTGAATTGATTTCCTACTAATAGCATCCATTGGCAAACCACTGCGGGCCTACAAATCACTGACTACATCTCCTCTTATCAGAATCTGGTTGAAAGTAAAGATAATGATCCAGGATTGTGTTGAGGACATTCAGGTCATCCATTGCTCCAGGTGTCTGCAGTAGTATACTTGGCTCTTTCTGGGTCACTGAAAAGCTGTTTGTTTAGGCTACAATGGGCTCTGCTCTCTACAGAACTGCTTTCACTGAAATTCATTTGGGAGGCATGCCCCACTGTCCAGGAACCGTGTCATCTGTGACTATTTGAAAGGTCACTGTATGAACGTCTTATGCTTTCCCATCCTCTACTCAGACTATATGGGTTGGCTTTTTACCATGTGTGATGACAAAAATATTACAAAACATGAAAACCATGTGCCATTAAAATAAGGAAAACTGATCAGACAGAATACAGTAACAGCGAGACTACTTTTCTTGATGTGCGGAAAGTGTCTTGTTGGCCTTATAGGCATGGACCTTCCCAAGCCCTTCTTTTCTACAATTTCTGGGCCACTGCATATTCCAGAGACAACCATCCTCACAAAGTTTAATTGATGATGGGTCTTTGGTCAGTTTTTTGCTGACTGGAAACAGATTTCAAATTGAAGTGGGGTTGTGGGTAGGGGATGTATTCCTCAGAAAGCCCCTTACGCATCATGTTTTTGTTTGTATTAATTTCTGCAATTTCAAATAGGCTCCCTTCTTTCTCAAAATGTGGTCTGTGTGTATGTTGTCTGCTGCTTATCTGACCACCAGCAAGAGTAAAGAGTATGGTGAATTCAACTGGAGACTGGACTTTAGGTAGAGTGAAAACTAAAATTTGATACGTGCCAGGGAAAAACAAGTAACGTTTAGAGTCCTTCTTTTCCTCTATGACCAGATATATTAATTACAAAAGCCCAGAGAGGCCAACACTTTTTTTTTTTTTAAGAAAGCATAGAACAAACACCAAGAGAGAATAATCTGGAAGACGAGAACAAGCAGGAAGATCCAGGGGTGCTGGGGAAATAGAGAGAGATAGACAGATAGACAGACTGATGGAAGGAAAAATGAGAAAAAGACGGAGAAGCACCACAGAGTCTGGAAAGATAAGTAGAGTCAGAAAGCAAATGGAGAAAGAACCCCAGGTTAAGTCAGCAGGCGGTTAGGAAAATGGAAGATAGTGACAACGAATTTATAGAAAATTTAGCTGAGTTATCTCTCAATATAATTCACTTCTCTGTATCTCCACCAAAGGCTTTCAATAAAGACTGTCCCTCAATCCTTTTTCAGTCAGATTTGTATCCCCTGCCTCCATTGACCTCTCCCCAAGAGGAGATATATATATACATATATTTATATATATATATCTCATGTACATATATATATGTAAAAGGGAGTTTATTAAGTATTAACTTACATGATCACAAGGTCCCATAATAGGCTGTCTGCAAGCTTAAGGAGCAACGAGAGCCAGTCCAAGTCTCAAAACTGAAAAACGTGGAGTCCGATGTTCTAGGGCAGGAATTCTCTCGCATGGGAGAAAGATGTAAGCTGGGAGGCTAGAACGGTCTCTCCTTTTCACATTTTCCTGCCTGCTTTATATTCCTTGGCAGCTGATTAGATGGTGCCCACCCAGTTAAGGGTGGGTCTGCCTTTCCCAACCCACTGACTCAAATATTAATCTTCTTTGACAATGCTCCCATAGACACACCCAGGATCAATACTTTGTATCCTTCAATCCAATCAAGTTGACAGTATTAACCATCACAGTAGCTCAGCAGGCCTGACATATTGAGCACTCACTTTCTGCTTTTTCACAACTCCAGTGAGAAAGATGACAACCACAGCAAAGAGCAGTGAGGCAAAGGCATTTTGGGTGTCCTAGGCTGATTCTTGTTGCAAGTGGGCATGCTGTAAAGGAAGGAAGGAAGGGAGCTTGGAGAGGAGACTAAACGCATCCCCATTGCTTTCTTTACTTCTCCCTGCCAATTCCCCACACAAAGCAAGGCTTTCTCTGGCTCTGGTGCTGGAAAGCTAGACTTCTTTGTCTGCTAGGCTATAGCAAAAGACAATGGATGTGAACCCTACATGTATCACGGCATCACATTGTGTCCCTATAAATAGATACGATTATGATTTGTCAATTAAAAATAAAATTAAATTTAAAAAATATTTTTAAAAGACTGTGATGAACATTGGAAAGTAGAGACAGAATGGCATTTGGAGGGAGATTTGCTGGGATTTAGAAGTTGTAAAGCGAGAAAATCACCTTCAGAGACACGCGTTAGTGCATTTACCTCAAGGGACCCCATGGCAGTTCTCAGGTCTATATCTTATTTCACAGTTCCTCATGGAGCCTCCTATGCAAAGCTGCTCTTAGCAAGCAGTCAATAAAGCAGTGCAGCTGGTCAGGGCTCCTTCCCTTTTACTTCGAAGCCAAGTCTATTGATTGTGTGGCTCTGCTGTTCCATTGGTAGAGTTCCTTACAATTTCTATATTACTGTTCTAATTTTCTTCTCATGCTGCAGACTTACTCTTATGATTCATTTTTTTCTTGTTCCTAAGCTTTCATCCTTTTACTGTCCTTTTAAACTTATCTGATTTTGTGGTAGGCTGCCTCCAGTGGTTTGCGGAATGAAGCTGGGGTGAATAAATGTTTGCCTGTTGATAAAATTTTCATTACTAAAAGAAACATGAGAGAAAAAGCATTTTTTTTCTTTTGTTTTGTATCATCTGGAAGAGATTAAGATCTAATATAGGGTATAGAACACAAATGAAATTCTAAATAAACCAATCACAAGAAGACCAACAACACGTCGTAGTTTACAGAAAGAGGCAGTATTATATACCAGTTATGAACACGAGCTCTAGAGACTGGTGCACCTTCAAGACACATAACCATTTAAGGTGTATGGTAAAAGTGCTCACCACAAAAGTAGAGGAGAGTATATATTTTAATGAACCTTCAATTTTATATATTCATTAGAATATATACAAGATATCTCATTGTTGTTTTAATTTCAATGTATTTGATTATTTTTCAGCATGACCATAGTTTCAAGTGTTTTGAGGGTTTTTTTTTCTCCAGGGGGAGGAGTTACTTGTTTTGTTTTGTTGCTATTTTCCTTTCTTTTGGCGAGAGCTTTTTTATATAGTCTATTTCAATTCTGGTCATAATGTCTGCATCGTTCCTCATCTCTGCAAGCTTATTCCTCATGAAATTCCAAAGCTGGGAAACACAGTCCTATTAACACTAAAGCCTTGATTCAGTCATTTTCAAATTAAAATCTCAATGCTGGTTTTTTTTGGTTTTCATTCCGTCACCTAAATATCAAACTTGTCTAGAAATGCTGATCTCCCTCAAATAAATTCATGTGACCACGCAATTTTCCCAAACGCCGTTTCTCTTTATAAAAACGAAAGCAGAAAGTTTACAGTCAAATAGGAAGTAGCAGGTGTCTGGGGTATAGGCAGGGAAATAGTCGCCTCAAATCATAATCTGGAAAGTTTCCCAGAAACTTTCTGCTGCTTACATTCTTCTCTGTCCTCAGAAGTCACAAGTCCTCCATCTCTAATTTCAACCTTGTAGAAAGCAACCAAAGAGTTGTCACTCTTTGGAAAGAAACCCCATTTAATTATAAAAGCTCAGCATATGTTTCAGCTATATACAGCCTAAATTAAAATAAACTAAATTTTCCATCGACCCTCTAAGTTTCTCAACACTGTCTGCGTGTGTCACTATTGTCATTGAGGCTAGTATGTTTCAAGCCTCTAGTATCACTTTTCCTAATAACATCAATATTATTTTATTTTTCTTCCTAAATTTGTAGGTGTAATGATGTTTTGGTTAACAACTTCACTTTCGATGTAGCTGTATAAAGTCAACATAGAATAAGAAGAGGTTGGCCAGGTGAGGTGGCTCACACCTGTAGCACTTTGGGAGACCGAGGTGGGCGGATCATGAGGTCAGGAGTTCGAGACCACTCTGACCAACATGGTGAAACTCTGTCTCTACTAAAAATACAAATATTAACCAGGCGTGGTGGCACACACCTGTAATCCCAGGTTACTCAGGAGGCTGAGGCAGGAGGATCACTTGAACTAGGGAGGCAGAGGTTGCAGTGAGCCAAGATCGCACCACTGCACTCCAGCCTGGGTGACAGAGCGAGACTCCGTATCAAAAAAAAAAGAATAGAAAGAGGTTGGATACATTCCGAGCCTCCTCAGTCTGGGTGGCTGAGTGGAGAAATCTCTCATTTATTTGGGATTTGATCTTTGCTAATGGGAGGCTAAAATCAGAAAAAGACAGTAAAGGGAAAGGACAAGAATGCTGACCAAAGACAAATAAGAGGATCAACATCAGCGCTGATGGACCAGTCTGGTCTTCCCACCTGTGACTTTGCTTTACTACTCTCTGTGCTCCATACTACTGCTAGAGTTATTGCTTCAAAATGCAAATGCATCATCTTGCTTTTAAAGCTTCTGACAGGCTGTCAGTCTGAAACAAGATGAAAAGTCTCACATCTCAGTGTGACCTAGGAGGTTCATTGTCAGTCTGGCCTCTGCAGACCTTACCCCATTCGAATGCTAAGAGATGAGGGAAGGTTTTAAGTGGGCTGAGATACTTCCCACCACTGACCATTCTCTCTGCTCTGTATGGGACATCCCCTCACTACACCTCCCAGTGTTGCCTGGCTGGCTCCTATTCAGGATTTCTTTCCTGATTTTCCCCAAACACAGACAACTATTCTTCCTTCATGCTTCATTCCATCTTCATCACCAATCACATATCCAGTGTTGTGCTAGAGATGACCCTTATAGGCTCACAAGAGCCAATCCTTACATTTTAATGAATTTCAAAAGTTAATTGTTAAATACACCCTTTATTTAAAAGTAAGCTCTATGAAATTACAGTTAAATAAATTGTGTTAAATATAAATTTAATAAATGCTCAAAACTCATTACTCCCTAATTAGCTTATTACATTTTACTATTTATATATGTCTTTGAAGTTATTTGTTTCTATTTTATTTGTGTGTTGGGAATACTAAAATACTGAGATACTGTACTGTGCCTCTCTTTCTAACCCCATATTCAGTATCATTCCATTGGCAGCTTACAATTGTTCATGATGGAAGTATTTATACCATTGAAACTGACAAACATGACAAAGCAGAACTTGATTACTGTTATACTGTTAGTATAAACTTAAGAAAGTGATTGAGGAAATGTTAACACTTCACATTAAACTTAACATGTATTGTGCCTTTAGCTGTTACATTGTGAATAACACAAAAAAATCCAGAAAATACTTTGTGGTATTTAGAAATTATTACCCAAATCAGAAAAGAAATTGCTCATGTCATTTATGAATGAGTGAAGATCTGATTCATATTAATTGCTTCTCTTCCATGTTACTTGTTAGCATAGTGTCAACGTAGACAAAAACATAAACTATTATTCATTTTTACACTACACTCATTCCTCAACTGCAACCATCAGTTGGCTATAGATATAAGATTTCAGTAAAATTGATGAAGGCATACTTTGATGAGCAATTCATTATGTAAAATTTACAATAAGGAGGATTATATTTTTATTTGTATTTGTAAACTGTGCTGCAGTTCTTTATAATATTCATAATAAACATATGCACATATATATGCACATACATTTTTTTCTTAGAAAACTGGTTAACATTTACCAGGACACTACTACATGGTATGTATCTTTCACAAGATATTGAAAGATTTTTTAAAATAATTAGTGTCATATCTAAATCATCATTAGATCTCCAGCACCTATTTTATCCCCAGTAGATACTTGATAAATGCTTGCTGACTTGAGTTAAAAGAAAGACTGTATTTCCAACTATTAATAGTTAGGCATGCAGGGCCTCTGCAACCACAAAGAGGTTGGAGTTTTTCTCATTTTGGCCAGGGTAACTAGACAACAATACACTAGTTTTGGGAAAAGAGAAAGAGAGAGTATCTGGTTAAGGTAATAATGTTCCAGAATATATACCTATTTCTCCTTTATTAAGTTTTGAATGAAAAATTTGGTAACCATAAGATAATTATTGAATGTATTATCTTGGTGTGCATAGTTAGTGCTGACTTAAGAAAATATATGAAATGGTTTTTAGAGTCTGTAGCAGATGCACTTATAACCATCCTCAAGCATGTTCTCTACCAACTCCTCGTATCCACAAATGTATATACTTGCATATGCTTAACATGAGCACTTTCTTACGGAAAAGGAGCTGAAAACACATGCGTTCCAAAAACATAATCAATGATACACATAAAGTTGTAAAATATTCCCTATAATAGCAGAATTCACATTATATCTATGCTTGTCCTCATTTGGGTTAGGATAGAAAAGAGAAACCACATGGTATTTTCAGCAGGAAGGGGGTTAACACAGAGCAGCAAGTACCTACAGCCTCACTGGGGCACAGGAGGAACATTCTATAGGCTGGACCTCCAGGAGTTATTCCCAGAACTTTATAAAACTGACCTACTTGAGGGGCTTTTTCCTTTGCTTCAAGCCATCACATGGTTTTAGACTTAGGTGGAATGTCTGGTTCAAGAAACTTCCCCTGCCTTCAACACTCACAAAATGTAGAGGATGCTCACTAGTAAGGAGATACTATAAAATCTTGTATTTCCAGTTTTATAAATAGTACTTCCCCACCACTGCAAAAAAAAAAAAAAAAAAAAAAAAAAAAAAAACTTTGCCTTACTACCAGACAGCATAATTGTATATCTAACTTGTTGAATCTAATATCCAGAGCCATAGTTTCCAGAGAGAATCAGATACATGAGTTTTAACTTTCCCACTTCTATAGAAGGCAACTGAAAGAGATGGGGTCGGATGCTGAGTGCCAATCAGGAACATACAACAAAAATCCATAACTGTATTATTTCTGTTCTCAGCCAGATGGTTATGGAGACCTTGACCACATATTTCAATTTGCACCATAGTGCAATCAACCACTGCACCAACTGTTTTTCTAAAGTGACGTTTGGATGAAATAACTGGTAGCCCCTTTGTATAGAAAAAAATAAAATATGATTATGATAATTGCAAATATTGTGTGTATTTTCAACTTTTTAAATTTTTTAAAGGACATATTATTGTACATATTTCTGGTATACATCGTGATGCTGTCATACATATAACATATAGTGATCAGATCAGAGTAATTGGCATACTCATTACCTCAAATATTGATCATTTATTTGTGTTGAGAATATTCAATATCTCCTTTCTAGTTATTTGAAACTATATAATGTATTATTGTTTTTTGTTGTTGTTGTTGTTGTTGTTGTTAAGACGGAGTTTCGCTCTGTTGCCCAGGCTGGAGTGCAGTGGCCAAATCTCAGCTCACTGCAAGCTCCGCCTCCTGGGTTTACGCCATTCTCCTGCCTCAGCCTCCCAAGTAGCTGGGACTACAGGCGCCTGCCACCTCGCCCGGCTAGTTTCTTGTATTTTTTTTAGTAGAGACAGGGTTGCACTGTGTTAGCCAGGATGGTCTTGATCTCCTGACCTCGTGATCCAACCGTCTCGGCCTCCCAAAGTGCTGGGATTACAGGCTTGAGCCACCGCGCCCGGCCTATAATGTATTATTGTTAATTATAGTCACCCTGCAATGCTATAGGACTGAAATCTGCTTTTATTTTCATTTAACATTGCCATAAGCCTCTCTTCATGTCAATAAAATTTCTTCATGAACATTTGTAAATGTTGCCTAATGATGGCACTTTTGTGACTATTTGGTAATTTACTTAACCACTTCTTTTTTGCTAGTGATGTAGTTAAGTTATAATTTTCTACAAATACTAATGATGTCGTGAAGTATTCCTTTGTATATAAACCCCTGTCATTCTCTCCAATTATTTTCTGAGGATCTCAGCTTTCTCTTATAAATGGGTCTTATTTACTGACTCACTGAATCTAGGACTTTTTTATTTGTTCTCTAAATGAGACAAAAGCAGATCCATATTGTTTTAGAAGCAATGAGGAAAAGTCCGCAGTATACTATTTTGTGCTAAAATAGCACAGCTTCTAAAACACCTGGGACCTTGTTGAGAGGCATTACTTAAAAGCATAGATTGCAGTAAATGTTGCTTCATTTTGACTTTTGTGTTAGGCCTGTAATCTTGATGTAATAAATCAATATGTTTCTTGTTTAAGATGATGCCTAATCATTAGACACTGGTACTCACAAATATTATTGCTCATTCTCCTAAAGACAATACCTGTTTCTAGTATTTTTAGTTTAAATCAATGTACTAACTATGTGCTCCCACCATGCTAATTTTAGGTGGAATCAAAAATGTGTAAAATAATGTCTCTAAATTGCAAGAGTTTACAGTGTTTGGGGGAATGTGAGGAAATTGCTTTATTGTTCTGTTTTAAAACTGCATTATGTTCTCTTTAAGTTTTTCTTTAAATCTCAGTGACAATGAAGTGGAGTGAGAGTGCAAAGATTCCCTTGAGAATCTCTAGGCTGTGAGCACCACAAGCTCCAGGGATTTCTTTCTCATTTAAATTGGCATCTCAGTTGCTTAGTTCACAGCTTGATAAATATGACTTAGATAACGGAATGAACAAATGGACAGTAAATGAATGACTCAGCTTAGATCCTATTCTATGAAAAAATCAGTTTAAAAATGATCAAAGACCTACATGGCTACCTTAGTCCATTTTGTGTTGCTATAAAGGAATAACTGAGGCTGTGTGTGTGTGTATCTATCTATCTATATGTATATATATATATTTTTTGAGACGGAGTTTCTCTCTTGTTGCCCAGACTGGAGTGCAATGGCATGATCTTGGCCCACTGCAACCTCCACCTCCTGGGTTCAAGCAATTCTCCTGCCTCAGCCTCCCGAGTAGTTGTGATTATAGGCATGTGCCACCATGCCCGGCTAATTTTTTTTTTTTTTTTTTTTTGTATTTTTAGTAGAGATGGGGTTTCTCCATATTGGCTAGGATGGTCTCAAACTCCTGACCTTGTGATCCACCTGCCTCGGCCTCCCAAAGTGCTGGGATTACAGGTGTGAGCCACCGCACCCAGCTGAGGCTGTATAATTTATAAAGAAAAGAGGTTTATCTGACTTATGGTTTTGCAGGCCATACAAGAAGCATGGTTGCCAGCATCTACTTCTGGAAAAGGCTTCAGTCTCCTTCCACTCATGGTGGAAGGCAAAGGGGAGCCAGTACGTGGAGATCACATGGCAAGAGAGAAGAGAGAGAGATGGGGCAGATGCCAAGCTCTTTTTAACAATCAGTTATTTGGGAACTCTCATGGGAACTAAGACAGCAAGAACGCACTGGTTAGCCTTGAAGAGGACACCAAGCCATTCATGAAGGATCCATCCCGTGACCCAAACACCTCTCACCAGGCCCCACCTCCAACAGCGGGAATCCAGTTTCAACGTGAGACTCAGTGGGACCAAATAAACCATATCCAAACCATAGCAATGGCTTGGTAACTTCAGGAACCAGACAACTTAATCTCAACATAGTGACCATTTATCAAGCACTTAACTGAAGTCTGCCGTAAGCCTTTTACATGTTATATTTTATTTACTATTCATAATTTATGTGCTAGGTACTACTTTATTTCCCAATTTATAGAAAAGAAAACTAAGGTTTAGTATTAATGTGCCTAGATCATGCAGTGAGTAAGAAGTGATGCAAGGATGCTGAACCCCACTATGCTCTTAACCATATGTCTCCCATATGTCATACGGCAAATATCAAGCGTTGATGTGGGGCAAGAGCTTATAGCAAGTTATTAAAACAATGTGGGTATTTTGTTGTTGTTGTTTGCTTTCTTGCTTTTGAGACAGGGTCTTACTCTGTTACCCAGGCTGGAATGCAGTGGCATGATCCCAGCTCACTACAGCCTCGACCTCCCCAGGCCCAAGTGATCCTCCCACCTCAGCCTACCAAGTAGCTGGGATTACAGGTGCACACCATGATACTCAGCTAATTAATTTTACATTTATTGTAGAGATGGGGTTTCACCACATTGCTCAGGCTGGTCTTGAACTCCTGAGCTCAAGCAATCTGCTCCCCTCAGCTTCCCAAAGGGCTGAGATTACAGTTCTGAGCCACCACACTGGGTCATAAAACAATGTTTATATGTTATGAATTCCTCTGTGTATTTGTAATATAAAGTCACATCATTCTCAATTTTCTATGTGTCCTTTTGTCAGAAAACTCTCTATCACTTCTTGAGTCTTTACCAACCTGAAATTGCTCCCACATGTTGGAGTCATACTCTATCCAAAAATATTCAGACGTTCTAGGAGCATCAAGTTGACAGAAAATCCAATTCTGGTGGTAATCACCATCATCATTTCTAATGGTACACTGTGTAGCTGTTGAAATGTTGAAGTTTCCACTGTCCACCAGATATCCACTCTGCAGCAATGCTTCCTTGATCTGGGTGTCTGCCAGTTGAGTTTGAACTTGTAGCTCAATGATAGGCAGAATTCAAAGATGGCTCCAGAGCCCCTGGCCCCTGATGTACATGTCCCTACTCCCAACTATTCGATTCAACTGATCTAGGTGTTGCTGGAAAGGGATTTGCAAATGTTATTAAAAGTCCAAGTCAATTGACCTAAAAAATGAGAGATTATCTGGGTAGAGCTGGACTAATCACGTGAGCCCTTCAAGTCTGAATTCACTAATCAGAGATAAGTGAATCAAAGAGAGTAGAAGAATGAGAGATTCAATGAGAGGAAAATGCACTGGGGGCACATGGCATAGAGTGCAGGCAGGCTCTAGAAGCTGACAGCAGCCCCTACCTGAGAGTCAGTAAGGAACTGGCAACCTCAGTCCTACAATCACAAGAAACTAGATTTTGCCAACAATCTGAAAGAGCTTGGAAGCGGTCTCTTCCCTAGAGTCTCCAAAGCAGAGTGTAGGTCATGTGGTATTCTCATTCTAGCCTGGTGATATGCTGAAGAGAGAATCCAGATACACAGTGATAAAATTCTAACCTGCAGAACTGTGAACTAACAAACGCTCATTGTTTTGAAGTTAAGTGTGTGGTAATTTGTTATGCAAAAATAAAATGCTAACACAAACTTTCTTAATGTTCTAAGTCTGATAATTTTTTTTTTTTCACAGCCCAAATGCTGAACCTGGGTCCTGATGGGCTTCTAGCTCAATCCACATTGAGATCCCAAATTTCCCCTTCCCATAATCTTCAAGTCTTCATGGCGGTGCTAAGGTTCTAGCCTAGACTATTTCTGGTTTCCTGATGGTTCCCATTTTTCACTCATAAAGCGAACCCTTCTTAATGTCTAAGAATAAAGTCTAAAGCCTGCATTTGTCAGGCCACAAGAAGCTCAAATGCAGTTTATCTGAGTCATTGGCTGCCTAGCGTTGTAAATATTCATAATTGATTTCTCAATTAAAAAAAAAGATATGTAACAGGTGACCAGAGGTTGTTAACAACTCTAAGCAAAGCGGTAGTTTGCCCCTCAGTGATCACCGCATTTAAACTTGGTTTTAACTGGTATACCATTATCTGTAAATTTTCACTAACTACAAAAACAGACAGAAAAAAACTACACATACGTGCACACATATACTATATTTCTTTTTCAGCTTTTGTCTCAAAGCAAAATTAAAGTAACATGCAAAAGGGTAAAATGCATGCTCAGAATACTATCTATGAATGCTAAGATAGAAAGTACATGCTTTCCAAAATAAATAAGAAATAATCATTTGAATCCTTCGTGATTCTCTTTTTTCTTTGTTTGTTCTTTTTTAAAAAAATATTTCTTAACAGGTAAATACCTTAAAGTCTTAACATGCATGTGTGTGTGTTCACTCCAGAAGGACTTTTGCTTTCAAAAATATTTTATAGTGAGATAAAAGAAAAGCCTGGAAGGAGAATGAGTATTGTATTAAACAAGGATTCATAACAGTGGAACATCAATGAGGAGCGAACCAAATGCTATCGAGAGGTTACTCCATATCTCATCATCTTTGAAATATGTTCTCTTATATGAGAGCAAATAGACTTTATTCAGCTTTGCAGATATGTTGTTTTGGATTTAGTTAAAATTGCAGACATTTCTCTCTTTTAGTGCAAAGATTCATTTACAGCAACATAAACCCACCTTCAAGATTATCAACTGCAACCTCAAAAAATTCCAATTTAAAAGGTCAAAGTTTCAGTTAAACATCCCCGATTTCTCTGCAAGAAACTATGATTTAAAATTTTAGAAAGAGGCAGACTCATCTACATTTTAGGTTAAGCAGACCTAAACTCATTTTAAAATCTGATTATACATTTTTCAATTCTGTGCTTAATAGAGAGTATAATCCAAGGGAGAAATCTATGATCCTTTGTTTAATCTTATTGTTTGTGTTGGGATATTTTACAAAAGTTTTATTTAAAAGGATAATAGCTAAGTTGAGTAGAAATGGTGGAATTTTGCCTTCTTAGTTAAAAAGCTTTTGGAAGAACAGTTCTGAAGACCACAAGGCCATAGGCCAGGCACCACTTTCTGTTAGTCTGTTAGCAAAAATATAAGGCAGGGACTGAGCAGAATATAAGCATTATTTTGAAAACTAACCTAGAAAACACAATTCCAAGCTATGATTACAAAAGCAGATATACTTAAATAGGTAATTATAAACAAAATATGAGATATACAATTAAATTTAAAACAGGCTAATATAGAGAAAGAAGAGAGCCTAACAAACTGTACTGTTAGTAATCCATACTAAGCAGAGCAATTGTTCTCAAAGTGTTTCCTGTTACCTGAGAACTTATTAGAAATGCAGATTCCCAGGACGCAACAAATCAGAAGTTCTCAGGATGAGACTTAGCAATCTGTGCCGTCACCAGCCCTCCAGTGAGATGTGACTTACTGGAGTAATAAGGAGGTACATAAGTCAGACCTGTATTATTTGAAAGCTCTGCAGATGATTCTAATGTACAGCCAAGTTGAGTTCAAATTTTTTAATTGGTTAGATATCAAAATTCACCAGTAAGAAAATGAACAACCTGATTAAAAAATAGACATGAGATGTGAACAGACACTTCATCAAAGAAGATATCCAGATGGCAAATAAGCATATGAAAACATGCTCTACATCATATGTCATCAATGAAATGCAAAGAGAAGCAAAATGAGATATACTACATACATACTAGAATGGCCAAAATCCAGATCACTGAGAACACCAAATTCTGGTGAAGATGTTGAACAACAGGAGTTATTGTGCATTGGTGATGGAAATACAAAATGGTAGAGCCACTTTGAAAGACAGTATGATAGTTTCTCATAAAATTAAACTTACTCTTACCATATGATTCAGCCATCCAGTTACTTGGTATTTATAAAACGAGTTCAAAACATATGTCTATTCAAAAACCTGCACACAGCTATTTATAGCAGTTTTATTCATAACTGCCCAACTTGGAAGCAACCGAGATATCCTTCAGTAGGTGAAAGAAAAAATTATGGCAGATCCAGACAATGGAATATTATTCAGCACTGTAAAGAAATGAGTTATCAATACGTGAAAGGACATGGAGGAAACTGAAATGCATATTGCTAAGTGAAAGAAGCCAATCATATGATTCCAACTACAGGACATTCTGGAAAAGGCAAAACTACGGAGACATGAAAAGATCAGTGGTTGTCAGGGGTTGAGGGAAAGGAGGGATAAATAGGCAGAGTGCAGAGGATTTTTAGGACAGTGAAACCTAGGAGGAGACAGAATGGTAGATACATGTCACTACACATTTATCCAAACCCACAGAATGTACAACACCAAGAGTGAAACCTAATGTACACTATGCCGTTTGGATGATAACGATGTGTCAATACAGGTTCATCAGTTGTAATAAATGTACCTCTCTGGTGTGTTACAGTATGTCGGTAACAAGGAAAACTGGGAAGGGTGTGGCAGATATATGCAAACTCTCTATATGCCCCGCTCAATTTTTCTGCAAATTTAAAACTGCTCTAATAGATTGTCTAATTTTTAAATAGGGTAGATGATAGTAAAGGATCATTTTTAAAATAGGTAAATCATGAGTATGAGTTTACACAGATATAAAATGTACATGTGTCAAAGATTTTATTTAGCTCATTAGTTAAGAAAATGGGAATTAAAATGCCGTAAGTTCAAAGGAGATCCCAAAGAGTAACTATATAAAGCCAACACGGATGCCAACATGAATTTGCCTAATACAGAGAAACCTGGCTTCTTCCACAGTAGGTTACAAAAGCCCATTGAATCTCCAGTGGACAGAACCTATCTGCACGTATATAGAAAATAATGTTTTGTATTTCTATGAATTTTCTGCAAGTTAACGTCTAACTCTACAAAATTATAGAATAGTTCCAAAACAATCGAATGCACAAACCTGACAGAATCAGATGAATCAGAGGATGCGTTCTAAACAGTACAAAATTTCTCCATTAAAGAAACCTGGTAATCTTTTGGTCCCTTTTAAGTCATCCACAATTTTTTCTACCAGCTAAAACATGTAGAAAAGAGGCAAAGCAAAGCATGTCCTCGGGGGAACGTGGCCAACTGAGATGGCAGGGAGGTGACAGCCTCCAAAGAGCAGAGCACAAGAATTGACACAGTTTGACAAAGAGGGTTTGCCTTTTATCAAAGGTCTTGAGGGTCATGTTCATGATTTTGTTCTTCCTCTAATCTAAATGGGAAGTTGTTGGAGGTTTCTTAAAAACAAAACAAACAAACAAACAAACAAAAAAAACAGATGTGATATGATTAATGCAGTGCTTTAGGGAAATTAATCCAAAACCATCTGCAGGATAGATTAAATGCCAGAACTGACCAGAAAGACCAGGTAGGAGCTGGTAAAGTAATCCAGGATTAAGGTAAAATTTAAAGTTTTATTATCCAGAGATTTCCTCTCTAAGAATTTCTTTGAAGACAGACATTATTCCAAATCCATCTCATTCTATAAAACTCACAAAGCCAGTGCGCTCTCTCTCTCTGTCTCTCTTGGCCTTGATCTAGAGTAAAATGTTGAAAATAGAGACCCATTTTTCTTTCCAGACAGGGTGGATAGTTATCTGGAGTGAAAAGTTTCATTTTCCAGCATTTTTCATTGAAACTATCACCTGATAATTACACGGAATAGAAAGTAACCATTAATCACATCTTTAATATATCAATTCATCATTGTCTACCTTGTGTGGAGCATAATTAAAATTAATCAGTCAAACCAAACCCTATCAGGACCGAATGCCTGGGGAAGTGTGGGTTAAGAAGGCAACCCTTTCAAACGGAGAAAATGCGTTTGCTTCTGCTGGCAGGAAGACTGAGGCCTTACCTGTATCACTGCTTTATGTCATCACAGAAAGTGTTTTAATCCCCTCCCTTGTCCGGTTTGAGCAACCTCAAGTTTGTTAGACACGTGAAGCTCTTAAATATTATCTGACCTACAAGGGAAGGAATTTGGTCAGTTTTGTCATTGCCCTTTCTCGGCACATAATTTTGTTAATGAAAGGCTTTCACAAAACAAATTCACATTTTAAAATGCAACAGCTGCCTGCATCCTTGTCATCCCTATTTCTCAACTGATAGGTACACTCCTCCAGGATGGCCCACTAGGAGACTCCTCTTTCTAAAGCTGGAGGGGGGAAAAAGGCATTTTTATGACGGTGATTAGATGTAGAGTCTGGGTTTAAAGATTCCGGAACAAATAACGTGGCTTATCATTTCCTGCTTTCCTGACTTGTATTGCTGTTATGAAAAGAAATCTCTCCCTTCTCTCAGACCAGATTTATAAACACCCTGCAGAAAGCACCCAAGTCTTATACTGATTTTGTTAAGTCCCCTTCCAAATATGAGAGCTCCTGCATAGCTGCTTGAGAAATAACTTGGTGTTTTGTTGGTTATAGGTTATAAATTCTACAGAAAGTTGAGGGGGAAAAAAGATCCTCTTAGGGGCTGAAAATGTCAAGGTACTTATTTCTAAACTTTGAATCTAGATTGCAAGCCTTTTTATATTTTACATAGGGAGAAGAGAGTTTTGGTGTTTTTGGAGACACACTTTAAGGCTTTCCATGATTACCATTATAGTACATTATTTCCCCCCTATAAACTTCAGAAAATTAAAAATTGAGGAGAGCCAAGGCTGTGGCAAGTGGAAAACAATCAAGCAACTGAGCCGTGGGCACTGAGCAGTTTACTCCACTCCCTCACTTATCAAGGGCTCCCACTGAAAGCCCAGCGCATATGTCAAGTCAGTGCCTCTCAAAATTGCGAAGTACTGCATATCGGAAACCAGTGGGCCCAGTCATTAATCAAAACAATGACATTAAATTCACCAAATCCTATACTTACCAACTAGCCTCATCTCCTCTCTAGCTGCTAGCTGAGTACAAGATAAATGATGGGTGCTCAATAAATTCTGGATGAATGAATTGACTTGCAAATTACCAGTCTCCAGTGTGGGGTGACCACATTTGAGACTAACAAAGAGAGTATGACAAAAGGTCAAAAAAAGGAGGCTGTGATGGCTATGTGAGATCCAACTTTAATTTTCACATAAATCAAAGGAATGCATTAATATTTGAGTTTTGAGTTAAATGTAAAAGCACAAACATGGGGTGTCTTTTCCTATTTTTATTTTCCTCAAAATAAATAATAAATAGAAGAGGATAGGGTATATGTCATCCTGGAAGCAGATTATAATTGAAGATGAAAATTCATATTAGTATCTGAAGAAATAGAGTCAGAGATCATTGGGGTACCAGCCAAATCTGACCAAAGCATCCCGGACACCGTCTCAATTTATAATTGATTTCTATGAGAACTGGTTTACAGTCAGTGTGTTGATTTTGCTGACAGTTTAAGTTCCTTCTGTTGCGAGCTAAGTTTAGATGGAGTTGGCTATTTGAGCAACCCAGTGCCAGGGCTCCATTTTGCATTTAAATGAGAATTGGGAAACATGTTTTATAATGATCAAGAAAATAAAAGGAATGCAGAAACTCAGTTTCCTAAGAAGAAATAGACATAGATGCTATTAATCTAGGATGTAACTGAAATAAAAAGAAATGGACCATAAAAGTGTGAAATGGTCGATGTAACAATAAAAATAAGCTACCTATATAAATAAAGACATGGTAATAGCAATAAAACTAATGCCTTAATTTGAATACCACGCAGCTTGTAAAGTGCTGTCACATATGGTATTTCATTTGATTCTCAGAGGTTATGATAAAATATACTTGAGAATTACACATATTTGTATAATTGATTTTTCAACACCACAGTCAATTACATTTGTACAGATACTGGTTATCATAGTTTTTAGCAGCGTTCTAAATGTCCATGGTTTTCCTTTGTGTTATCTACCGTAGATCTATTATTTTTTTGCCAATTTATCTTAGAACCTATTGACAAATTTATAGGTTGCGATTATAAGTTGAATTATATCCCCTTAAAATGTATATTTTGAAGTTCAAACCTGCAGTATCTTAGAAAGTAATTTCACCTGGAATTAGAGTTGTTACTAATATAATTAGTTAAAATGAGGTCATTCAGTTAGATCTTAATCCAACATGACTAGTGTCCTCATAAAAGGGGGACATTTGGGAACAGAGGCAGGCACACAGGAAGAATGTCACGTGATAATAAAGGCAAGAGATCAGTGTGATGCTTCTGCCAAAGATTGCCAGCAAACCACCAGCAGCTAGGGAACAGGCATGGAACAGGCTCTTTCTCACAGCCTTCAGAAGAAACCAACGTGGCTAACACCTTGATCTCAAACTTGCAGACTCTAGAACTGTGAGAAAACAAATTTCTGTTGTTTAAGCCACCAAGATTGTGGTATTTTGTTACAGCAACACTAGTAAACTAATACAGTTGCTGTCATGCCTGTTACTTTAAAAAAAAAAAATAGAGACATGTTTAAGAGTATAGGGCCATGGTTCTTTAAGAAAGTATGACCAAAAAGAGCCTCTCCTGCCTCATCATGAACGGCAGCAGCTCTTTCTATGGACCCCTCTGGTTATTCTTGTTGGAAGCTCATGTGCCCGGTGGGTCCCAGGTATGTGACACTGGCCACCTCCACTCTGCTTTCAATTTGTATATCCTCCCAAGGTTCTCTACAGGAAGGCCTATTGGCCAAGAGAACTCACAAAAAAAAAAAAAAAAAATGGGATTGGTTCCTGGCTTTCCCTATTACCAAGTGTGTGCTCTTTGACAAATTACTTAACTTCCCTATTTATAAGATGGGGATAATGAAACTTATCTCACAAGGTTGTTGTGAGGTGTAAATAAAGTAATATACATCACCGTCCAAATTTTTTCCTAATTCATTGTTGAAAGCTGCTGCACAGATGAGGGAGAAAACGTAAGTATCACCATTCTGCATTCCTACCGACTTTATTCCCAGATCATGATCCATTGTTCTCTGTCTCTTTCCTCTTGATAAAATACCATTTATTTTTTTCCATCACATCTATTTGCCTGCTCTTCTTAATTTCTGTACTCCTTTTACCATGCCATGCCCATTAACTATGTCTTCTTGCCTTCCTCTTGTCTAAAACAAGTGAAATTTCTTTACTCATCCATCTATGAAAAAAAAAAGACTTTTCCCAGTGAATTGGTAGCTCCAGAATTTCTACACAGGGTGAGCCAGAGGCAGTAATTTTGTTGGAAAGAACATGTCTTGAGTCTGCCTTGCAGAGCAGATGCTGTGTTTTTGTTTAGTGCTGGCCTCTGTGGGGTGCTTGGAAGGAGTGGTGTGCTAATCAGTTCAGTCACTGTCCTGTGGGCTAGTTTTTGTTTGTTTGTTTGTTTGCCACTACAGACTTTTTCTCCACTCTTCCTTACCTTATCCCCTACCCAAAGAGGGTGATTTCTGTTGGCTGTTTACTCAGAATCCCTCGTGCCCCTGTTAGAAAACCACAAGGTTGGACCAAAGAGAGAGAGAGAGAGGTATTTGTTCACCCCATCCCCAGGTTTCCTTCGTGCCAGGCACAGATTTTCACTGTGTCCCTCTAAGGATGTAGCCACCTTTCTCCTGGTGCAATAGCTCTCATCAAATTCCGGTACTACCATTCGCTCCTCTTCCCTCTTCAAGACCACATCTTTGCCCCTTGAAAATTTGGATTTCTCACTATTACTGGTCTCTGGATGTTTAATTATCCTCTAACTCTTCCCACGTTTTTGTAAACAGTCCATTCAGTATAACTCTCTTAATTTAAGCTCACTGAATGTGCCATTTATTTACTGTTAGGACTTTGATATCCCACCACCACCATCTTGGCACCGCCGTCTCTTCATTTTATAACTTTACATTTGGGGTAACCAGCAGTTTGTTGATAAGGAAGTTTTACTCTATCCTAGTTCTTGTATTTTCTGAACAATTGTATTGGTTCTTTTGATATCATAATCACCGGTTCATCTGTTATTATTTTATCATGTATCTCTGATATTCCTGAACTCTTCATTCCCCTTTTCCCACCTTCACCTTCAGGTTTGTTGTCTGGAGCCACTAATAAGTGGAGGGGGTGGGGGTGATAACAAGCCAGTGGCCAGACTTGGAATGAAACATTGCCTACTTTTCCCTGAACCCAATGAGGGTGATTTCTGAGTGTTTGTATGAACACCACGACTTTCAGAAAAGCATGAATATTCCACCAATCTCAAAAGAGTAATACCCCAAATTTGTGGTTAAGAGCAAATAAAATAA
This sequence comes from Rhinopithecus bieti, assembly GCF_001698545.2. Taxonomy (NCBI): domain Eukaryota; kingdom Metazoa; phylum Chordata; class Mammalia; order Primates; family Cercopithecidae; genus Rhinopithecus; species Rhinopithecus bieti. The sequence continues at coordinate 423,007 of NW_016821735.1, read as the reverse complement.
CCAACGGAGACAGCACATAATAGCGGATTAACAGTTTTTAGCCCCTTAAACTGACATAAACAAGCAAAAAAAAAAAAAAAAATTGTGAATAGTTCTCTTTGTTTTTAAATGTATTAATTCATACAAGATGCAATCTTTACCTAATATAATGTGTCAGGAGAAATTACTTCCCTACAAGAAATCAGTCCTTTATTATAGTGGAAAAGACTAGAAACTACTTTTCTAATTTTTGTCATCCTCTGTCATTAAAGTTGAAGTGCAAACACATTAGTTCCAAACAATAATAGCATATAGTTCATCTACATCCATATCTTCCAGAGGTTAATGCCCTTTCTGAATGACTTTGCCTGATTTTTCCATGTAGGTTATGAATATAACCCCCAGAGACTAAGCCACACACATCTCAACATAGAGGGAACACGATCCTGTGACATGCCAGTCCAGTCTTCCCCTCTAATGCCCACCATGACAGTTTTATTCTTTTGTCTCCTGTCTTTTTGTTTTGCTCCTTTCTTCTTCTTTGGTTTCCTCTCCTAAATTGCATACCAATAACTCTTACCAATGAAATCCCCACTTTCCATTTTCAATGTCATCAAACGTCTCAGTGCTTCCCATCTTTTCATACGACTTTTGAAAACTCAAATACTAATAATCGGAGCATGCGTTTTTCATTTTTATTCTCCAAGCCCCTTCCTCTCCCTGCTGTTGCTATTCAGATGGGCCTTGAGGAGCGGGAACTATTCAACTTACGGATCCTGTTTCTTGGTTTCTGTTACCTTCCATTGCCTTACTTAAGAGCAGGTGTAACCCACATAGGCAGCTGGCCTCGCTGTGCCCTGCCTAATGGACTCATGGAAATCCTGGGTCTCCCAGCACTTCACGTTCTCCCAGTGAAAACCGTGGAGAAACTTTCACTGCCTCCCTCCAATGTTTTAAATGTATGAGAAAAGAGTTGCATTCTCTCACATAAAGCTTGCTACAGGCCTGTATAATCTAGCCCCTTTCCTTATTTTCCTGGAAAATCATGATAAGTAGCAGTTTTGTGTTGTGGTTGTTATTGGGGAGTTGTCCTTATCTTATGGAGGCTGTTTTTCACTTTGAGAAATGTTTAAATCAAATGTGGCAGGTGCTGAGGGGACAAAGATCTGGAATGTGCCTCAGATGCCATTATGGCTTAATTCTGTGTTAAACAATGTTAACCAACTCCCTTTCCTCTTCACATTCCCAATGCTCAGCAGACAGGGCCTCAAAGCAGGCCTGTCCCCGGTGTCAAGAATGTTTCCACCAAGTCAGCCACTTACTTCTCTTTTCCTTCCATAATGACAGGTCTTCAGGAGAGTGGTGGGCAAGTGGCACTGATGCTGTGTAGTCAGTAGGGGGGATGCTGACCCTGCTAGAGAGGGAGATTTTGCTCTCCTCTTCCTATTTCCTTCCAAAGGGGTTCCCAGGGGAACTTTGAATGGGAGGGTGAAAAGCCTATGAATTTTGTAACAGATTATTGGATCACTGTGCTGATGCTTGCAGGCTGGGTCTAGTCAAGCGAGGCGCGTAACGAAGTGGTAAAATGGTCTGCCCCTTCTCACAGACACCACTGTCCTTTGCCCAGAAATGCCCTGAGACTTTCATTTTCTTCCCCATCATTGCATAAAACAAGATATTTCTGGTCCGCTTGGAATAAAATGCCATACTTCGTTCAGCAGTTTATCTGCTCAAGCCTCTCTTGGTATTAGTCATGATTCCTCTTTCACCATGATCAAATGTAATGATCATTCTTTGATGACTCCATCCTTTGGAAAAGTGGAGATCTCCTAGCAAAGGATTATCTATTTTCAGCCACTTTGTTTGCAGTAATGCATCCTTTGCAGCAAACTCCTGATGAAAAGACAGCAATTACTTTTTAGTTAATATCAGTTGCCTATCACCCTCATTCCCTTCCTTGTTCCCATCCTGTCAATCAGTTAGTGGAGAATTAGCCATTGCATTTCTTCCATATATGAGTGTTTTCTCCCCTGGGTAGTGCTGTAATAAGATCAAGACAGCTTTTCTAGCAGCCCTCAAAACTCTCTAGAACTCAGAAACTAGGTGAGCAGGCCCAAGAGCTATTTCCCTTTGAAGAGATTGTTCATGTTCTTGGTTTCTTGAGCTGAGAAACCTGCTTTTGCATTATTTGCTGCTTCACCCTTTGAAACCTTTGGGCATGTCTTTCTCTTCTCCCTGTACTTCCCTTGTTCTGCAAACTGACCTATAAAGAAGCCCACCCAGGTGTTTTTTCAGGATCATCTTTCCAAATCCCCTTTTGATTGTGTAGAACTATCGGTGCTTTCTCTTCGTTCACACTCTAAGATGCCCGTAGGTTATGATTTCATTTGGACTTGACCAAATGAAGAGCTTTCATTTATTCATTTCTCTCTCAAAACTTCTTAATTTCTGAAACACAAATATAGCCGGATGCGGGGGCTCTTGCCTATAGTCACAATGTTTTGGGAGGCCAACGTGGGAATATTGCTTGAGGTCAGGAGTTAAAGACCAGCCTGGACAACATAAGCAAGATGTTGTCTCTACAAAAACTGGAAACATTAGCTGGGCATGGTGGCATGTGCCTGTAGTCGTAGCTACTTGAAAGGCTGAGGTGGGAGGATCATTTGACCCAGGAGTTGAAGTCTGCAATGGGCTATGCTCACACCACTGCACTCCAGTCTCCAACAACACAGCAAGACCTTGTCTCAGAAATAAACGAATAAACAAACAAAGACTAAATGAATAAATAAAATACACTTGTTTGTCCATTAAATATTGTAGGTTCCGCTCCTGTGTTTTCTACGTGATTTTGAATTCTCGAGAATGGTAGAGTAGAAAGAGCACAGGCTTTGCATCTAAAAGCTGTGATATGAATCTCAGCATGACCACTCAACTTCAGTCTTCATCTGTAAGAGGAGATAACAGTGTCATCCCCATGGACCAGTTTTGAGAAATATCACATTTTAAAAGCCTATCACGATGGCTGGCGCATGTGACCTCTCCACAAATGTTGTTTTTCCTCTTCCTTCCCCTTCATTAACCTCAAATATCTGGAGACATTTATCATTCGCTGTAGGTTTAGTCCTTTCCCTGAAAGCTCACACAATAGTTCTAATTTAGCACGTGTCACCAGAGCCGGACAGATTGAATAGGGTGTAGAGATCTGCCTCTTCTGATCATTTTTCTCATATTTCGAAACCTTTCATGTTCTAATAGGCATTTATTTATCTTTATGCTACTACCAACTCTGAGATTTTGAGGAATTAATTTTGGTGATTATTACAGAATGATAGATATGTTCTTTTCTTCTACTTCACAATGTGTTTTCTCTCCCATAAATGAGTTGCATTATTTTGGGGGGCCTATTTCATGTTTTGGTGAGTCTGCTTCATTCTGTTTTCATAGTCATCTAGGTAACACCTTACATTTTATATTATTAGATCAATTCAAAGTATTTAACTATAGAGTCACAATTTGGTTACTTCCAACTGTATTATCTTTTGAAAGTTAAATTGTTTACAAAGGATGATGTTTATTTTTATAATGAGGAAGGATCCCTGCCCTTTAATGATGTTTATTCTCTTCCTTGTACATACATGTTTGTGTATGTGAGAGAGAGAGATTTGGATGGTAGTGGTTATTCATTAATATAATACAATATTTATGCTACATGTATTGTGTACCTATTGTGTATATGTAGTATATAATACAATATTTATACTACGTATATTGCATATATACTACATATACGCAATATACGTAGTATAAATATTGTTTTATATACTACATATACACAATAGGTACACAATACATGTAGCATAAATATTGTATTATATTAATTAGTAACCTCTGCTTGAATACCTTAAGTGACAGAGTTTACTACCTTCCACAGCAATTCAATTGTCAGAATTTTCATCAGTAGAAAGCACATTTTTCTGTAGAGATGTACCCTACCACTTTCTGGTTCCCTCCATAAGTTTTAGTGGCAGCGTCTACCCTCTATAAAGTGGCATATCATGAGAGAAACGGGATGGGGTTACAGATATGTTAAAGGTATTGTGTTAATCTGTTCTCTCATCAATATAAAGAAATACCCATGACTGGGTGATTTATAAAAAGAGGTTTAACTGACTCACTGTTCCACAGGCTGTACAGGAAGCATGGCAGCATCTGCTTGGCTTCTGGGAAGGCCTCAGGAAACTAACAATCATGGTGGAAGGCAAAAGTGAAGCCAGTACTTCACATGGCAGGAGCAGCAGAAAGAGAGAGTGGGGAGGTGCTACACTTTTAAACAGCCAGATCTCGCGATAACTCACTCACTCACTCTCAGGAGAACAGCACTAGGGGGACGGCACTAAATCATTAGATACCACCTCCATGATCCAATCACCTCCCACCAGGCCCCATCTCCGGCTCTGGGGATTACATTTCAACATGAGATTTGGGAGGGTGCACAAATCCAAACAAAATCAAGTGTCACCCCAAACTGTTCTTCTTTAAGCAGTGTACAGCTAGGAGTCATTTTTACTTACAGGTCTAACTATGATCCAGTAGATGTGTCCAGATGGATCCAGTAGATCCAGCAAGCAGTGTCAGAACCACCACTTTACGATAGAATAGGACAAATCTAATTCCTCCTGTGCATGACAGCCTTCTACAGAGTTTATATAGTCTATCCATGAATCTTTTCTATTCCAGGATAAATATCTCCAATTCCTTCATCTACGTTTCATATCATAATTTCAAGTTTCCCCATCATTCTGCCTGCTGTGGACACACTGCCAAGGCTCCTACCTAAGGGGTCTTATGTTGAATTCTTTTGAGTTATATTCGAACATCTAGTTGGACAGTTTCTAGATATATTGGTTGGATTTGGGGGCCCAAAGGCAATATTGAAGTTGGAGAACTGTCCTTTCCCATTTATGTTGGAGTGACATACAGTACCCAGACTATACTCCAGGTTTCCTGGCTTCCAGTCCACATTTTCTGCTTTTCAGAATGTGATAACAAAATGATTTGTTATCATTTGGGAAGTCTTTGGTGACAAACGTGGTCTCTCAGGAATATTTTGAATAGTTTTTATAAATCTGTTTTTAAGATATAACGCCTGAGCTTGAGGAGGACATGAAGTGGGAAAGGGGGTGCTGCTGAGAGGAAAGAAGAGAAGGAGGCAAACTTCTCACGCCCCACTAGACTTTCATGTCATATTCACCCTCTTTGACAAAAGAAACACAGAGATTAGTTTTACTATTTTATTCTGCTTTAGTTCAAATACAGCATTCTCCCTTCTGCCTCCTACATGGTAGATGATCGATTGACAGATAGATAAATGATACATTGACAGATGACATAGATGGCTACATAGATGATTAATAAATGATTAACAGATGGCTGATAGGTTGATAGGCATGTGTGTGTGTGTATGTGTGTGTGTGAGAGAGAGAGAGAGAGAATGAGAGAGATTTATCACTCTAGTTTAAATTATCTTACTCTTTTGCTCTTGTTTCATTTTGCAAAGGTTTCTTTGTTGCTCATGCAGGGCTCTTTACCATTTTCCCACTTCTTTATCTTGCCACTCACTTTCTCTTCCTCATACACAGCTTAAAAATGTCCAGCATCTTTAAGGAGAGCAGTAACACACAGTGCAATGCAAAATATATTTTCTCAGGGGACAATAATAACTTGATGGACCTCATTGTCTGGCAAAGTCAGAGAAGATGTGAGGCAATTTGGGTTCCAGCAAATATCAGTCTGTCGGGTCCTTGCTGTTGTCTTAAAAATAGCTCCCACCTATCAGGACATATTTTAGAGCTAAGTTAAAAGCACATTTGCTTGTTCAGAGCATCTCTTATGGAGCTGAAAATGCTGAGGCTGTGGAAAGCAAAGTTGGGAGTGTTTATTTGTAACATGCACTCACTCCAAATTTCCCTCGGGGAATGACTTAGCAGCAATTTAAGCCCCAATGTAGAGCAAATCGAAAAATGGGTGCTTTTTCTCACTCTTGCAGGACTTGTCCCCTACCAGCTCCTCATGTGGATAACAAGCAAAAGAGGTGAATTAATAACTAAAATATACACTTTTATCTTCAGGGACTCTAAGAGACTTTCTCAGTGTTAAAAAGTTAGCACATGTAAAACAGGCCTCTGTCTCTAAATTACTCTAAATTACTGTGTCTCTAAATTTAAGCACTTTTCATACCCAAGACTATTAACGTATAAGATGAGAAAAAGCAGTATCATATATAAAAAAGCAATTTAGGCAAAAGCTTGTTTGTCTGGAGTTTTAAGAAAATACAAAACCTCCTACAGTTCTGATCTTTATATTAAAAACACATAAATTCTATTTATGTATCAAATGATAATAAATTGTAGCTTTGTTCTGAACTGCTACAAAAACAAGAAATAGGCCGAAGTGAAGGGAGTGACATAGATTTGGTGATACAGAGACAAACATGTAAGACTAGGTAAGGCAAATGAACAGAAAGAGCAAGAGAAAGGGACAGGCACACCTACAGCAAAGGTGAATCATTCTTCCTTTAACTCGTTCCCAAGGATGTTTGACTCAAAACTAAGTATGATCATGTTTACTTACGGGAGTTGAATAGCATAAGTTGCTATACAATTGCGTGAGGTCATTTTTGACGCTGTTAGTTCTGAATTTTTTTTATAAAAGTCAAACAGGTCAGATCCAAGGACACGGGCTCAGGATTGAGGTGAAAATGGGATGGGTGGGTGAGTGTGACAGGATTGAGAAATAGTGAACTAGAGCCACAAATTGTTGTGGTAACTACAAAACTCAATGATATTTGCGTGTTCTAAGCATTGCAGTCTCTGTGTAGCTCATTCAAGCTTCACAAAATGTCTATAGACCTGGCTTATTTTATTTAACATAATGACCTCCAGTTCCATTCATGAGTGACTATACTCAGCAATCATATTTTGATGATTTCAAAATAACCCGAAGATATAACTTGATACCAAAATATAGAAATGATAAATATTCATGGTGATGGATACCCCAAATACCCTGACTTGATCATCATACATTCTATGCGTGTAACACTCACGTGTGCCCCCATAAATATATAAAATATTATGTATCAATTAAAAAAAAAAAACTATGGGGAAGGCCTTTTCATTACTTTGGTGAAGCAGTATGGCCTAGCGGCTATAAACTCAAGTTCTAGGTATACTCTGCCTATGCTCCAATCTAGACTGAACCACTTACCAGTTACCCAATTCTGGACACATTCTTTTTTCTTTACAGTATCTCTCTTTTTTTTTAAGTTCTAGGGTACATGTGCAGGATGTACAGGTTTGCCATGGTGGCTTGGTGCACCAGTCAACCCATCACTTAAGTATTAAGCCCAGTATTCATTAGCTATTTTTCTTGATGCTCTCCCTTCCTCCAGTCCCCGACCTCCCACAGGCCCCAGTGTGTTTTGTTTCCTTTCCTGTGTCCGTATGTTCTCATTGTTCAGCTCCCACTTCTGAGTGAGAACATGGAGTGTTTGGTTTTCTGTTCCCGCCTTAGTTTGCTGAGGATAATGCCTTCTAGCTCTGGATATATTCTTTTAACTTTCATGGGCATACTGGATTTTTGTTGAGGATGTAATGAATTACTACTGATGTAGAAACTGATATGCCAATGTGCTACTAAAAATGTAGTATCTTTAAAAAATGCAATTGTATTATGTCACAGGCTGGTGATTCTAGGAAAGAATCTGTTTCCTTACCTTTTCCAGCTTCTAGATGCCTCATACATTCCTTTGCTTATGGCCCCTTGCTTCATCTTCACAATCAGCAATGTAGCCTCTCCTCTCCTCTCTGACTTCTTGCCTCCCTCTTAAAACAACCTTATGATTATATCAAGTCCACCACAATAACTCCCTATCTCCCCAGGATAATCTCCACATATTCTAATTTCCAACTAAGGAAAAAAGATCCTTACTTTGGTCACATCTGCAAAATCCCTTTGCAGATGGGAGATTCATACAACATACTCACAGCTTCAGAGGATTTTGACAAGGTCATCTTTAGGGGGCATTATTCTGTCTACCAAGATAGATAAGCCAAAAAAAAAAAAAAAGAAAAAAAAAGAAAACCTGTCTCATAAGGGTGTTTATAAGAAATACAAGTAAAATACTAAGAATAGTTCCTTTTCCTTTAATGAACTCAGCCATTAACACCTACTGTCTGGAGCCAGCTGCTGGAGGATGGGAGATAGGAAGGATGGAGCCTGGAGTGGAATGTGGTTGTCAGAGGCAAGGGTTGTGCTGAAGCTCTTTCAGTCCACTCTGGTTTTGTAATGAATCCCTGTTTGGCATTAGGGAAATCAGTCACATAATTTTTTATTCTTATGAGTATGAAAATACTGATGCCATGATAATGCCAGGGCAGAATTTAAGAGGCTGGAGGGATCTTACAAATCTAACCTAAATTTCTAAATTTTATAAAGAAGGAATCTGCCTGAACTCTAGAGGGAGACTTATCCAAGGACACGTTTGGTTGAGGAAGAGCTGGGATGAGGACCCAGGACTCCAGACCACCTGCCCGGTGTTCTTCCTGCTGTGTGTGACTCACTTAGGGGAGACTTGACGGCCTAACAAGTGCTTGCCAACTGCCTTTCAACTGCTATCTGGTACACGGAAATAGCATTTAATCAGAATTAAAAATAAAACTTAACACTTGAGTTTAAAATGGACTTTCCTGAATATAGTTTTGTATTCTGGATTAGATCTTGGAACAGAAAAGGGACATTAGTGGAGAAACCAGCAGGATCAGAATTTAGTTGGTTTCTCAGTTTTGAAAAATGCACCATGATAACGCAAAATGCTAATGAAAAGAAGACTTGTTGAGGAGCATGTGAGAACTCTCTGCACTCTCTTTGCAACTTTCTTGCATGTATAAAATTATTCCTACATATAATTTTATTTTTTTAAATGTGATCATTTCTTTTTCTGTGATAATACCATATTACTTTAAACAAAGTTTTTTACTGTGTAGTAAAATGTCCTGGCATAGTTGTTAACCTGGCTGAGCTCCTTTGCTCTGGCTGGTCCCTAAGCCCAAAATGTTCTTCCTGACAGTGGCATGGCTTCTCAGTGAATTCTCTCCCAAGCAGGCTATCTAAAGACAAGAGATAAGGAAAAAACACTTCTGAGAATTGAACCCGAACCCCTGAAAATTTTGTCTCCCTCACCTGCTTTCTCTTTCTCTTTAGCATTCATTACTGTTGAACACACAGCCCATTTCTCATATGTCTGACTTATTATAGACATCCACCACCATGAGGGTAAGGATATTTTATTTTTATCTGTTTTGTTCATTGCAGTATTTCTAGTAACCAGAATCGTGTCTGGAACACAAAGGAAGGCATTTAATAAGAGATATCAAATGAATAAATGAATGAATGAATGAATGAATGAATCTATTCTATGAGTTAAGGGTCCATGTGTGCCTAGCACCACACGTGACCCACAGCAGACACTTAGCAAATATCCACTTTAAATATAAGGAATCTGTGACACAAGAAGATCAAATTATAACACCAGGAAGTCATATAGTTTATAGGTGGCAGGTCTGAGATAAGAAGACAAGCTTCCTGGGGATAGGGGTTTATTTAGCACATCACATTTCTTCATGCAGAGGTCCACACTAGGGCAGACGTATGCTGCACTGTGTGCCTCACCCCAGTTTCCATGTCTGTTTTCACTCCTTCAAGGGAAGCATGGCTGAATTCACTAAATAATCCACTAAGTACAGAGGAGAAATGTGTTATGTTGTTGGCTTCCTAATGGCTGTTGGTGCTAAGCTTGACTAAAATCCATTTCAAGAAGACTTATCCAGAGAGTAGCTTGTCACCGTGACTCAATAAGAATGCTTTAAGTGCTTGGGACAAAAAGAAAGAACAGACCAGGTGGGCAACGTGGTTAAGACAAAGCCATTACTCTATTCCTTCCCACTTAATCAATCCAATCCAATAAGTATTTGCTGAGGACTTATTTCATGTCGTGCACTATACCAGCCTTTTTGAGGCCTAAAAGAGAAGCCCAGCAGCTGTTTTGCAAAGGAAAATACAAGAGCTAATGCTGCAGCCCACTAAGGCTAAGAAGATAGTGACAGAGTTCTCGTCTTGGCAGAACAGGAATACAGCCAGGATTAACCCTTCTTGAACCAGAGGCTCACAGCCATTCTTGCTACAACCTCCAAGATGAGGCCCTACTGAGCTTAGAGGAGGCTTACACTTGATGTTTGCCTGTATATTGCTTATATAACTCATTCCAGACCTCTGCAATGTTCCCTGAAGGCCATAAGAGCATCCTTGGTCCACACCACTCTCAGTGATTGAAATTAAATAAAATTATTAATGGATGAAAGGAGACAAAACTTTTCTGGTGAGTGAAGATCTTTAAATCTCTCTATTCTTTCATTGTAATTTCAAAAACAAAACAAACAGTGCACCAAAGCCTGACAGCAGTAGAATCCTTGTACCAGTTTATCAATAGTTGGAACAGAAATCATTCCTGAGATATTCTTTCTCCTTCCCTGCTTTGCCTTTTGTCTTTCTTTTCATTCATCTTTCTTCACTCATCTACCTCATTTCTCCCCATTTTTTTTTTCCTTTTCTCCTTTATTTTCCTTTCCTCTATGCCTACTGTGTATAAGACCTATGTATAAGATACTATTAATACCTTGGTATCAGTGGAAAACCCAGGACTTCAGAGAAAAAACCTTTTCCCTCAGTGGTTGATTTATTTACTTAAAACTTTTACGAGGGCCTGCGATCTGCCGGGTACCTTATATCATGGAATATATAGTTTCTAAATAACCTTCGTGATTAAGGAGAATCAATATGAAATAGGGGGAAGAGTAGGTGCTTTGCCATCAGACCACCACGGTCTTGAGTCTTTCTCCTCTGCTAGGGTCTTAGTGAGCTTGGAAATTATTTCCTTCATAAACTAAATAAAGATATATATTTACCTTTCTGCTTGGTTTGAGAATTACATAAAATAGGACATTATAGCGACTTAGCCTTGTGTAAAGAAGGGGCCTAGTGAAGAGTCTCTGTTGATGAAATTCAAACCAGAAAATTAATGCTTTAATTGGGGAGATGAGATACAAGAAGTATTCATAAAATTACACCTCCCATTAGAATATCATTTCAAATGGTATGGCAAACTTCACATACATTACCTTTTACTCCGCACAGGACAACATTGGATTCATTTTATACATTTGGAAAACAATGGAGCACAAAGGGATGGATTGCTGGAAGGTGAAGGAGGACATCATGGCCAATCCAGCTCTTGGTACTTCACACCTATTCTCCTTCTATCCCAGTAGGTCAGCTGCGAGCTCCATCCCATAAATAAGCAAAATGACATAGGAAAGCTTCAAGAATGCAAAGTGCAAAAGGCAGATGAGCAGAGGACAGAGAGATGGTGTCATGTAATTTGGGCACCAGGAAAGGTGAGGGTGACCAAGACACATTTCTTTTCCTCCCTTTGTTCCTTTGCCTTTCCTACTGGCTAACGTTCACGCTTGTTTAGCTTCTGGCCCCCTGAAGTGTGCTGCAAACCAGCTTTAAAAAAATGGAGCCAGTGCACATGCCTAAGAAAAACCACATCATCTCCTTAGGAATGCAATGCAGTAAGAGTTGGTTTGTTGTGCTGGGCCCCGCGGTGGCCTCAAGCCTGTAATCGCCCAAGCACTTTGGAGGACCGATGGCGGGTGCATCAAGAGGTCAGGAGATCGAGAGGCCATTTGGCTAACAGTGAAACCTTGCGCGTGCTGCTAACTAATAAATAGCAAAAAATTAGCCCCGGCGCGTGGTGGCCCGGGCCGCCGTAGATCCCAGGCTACTCCGGAAGGCTGGAGGCAGGAGAATGGCGGTGACCCGGGAGGCCCGGAGCTGCCAGTCCGAGCCGAGATCGGCGCCACGCGCACTCCAGCCTGGGCCGACCACAGCGCAGCACGTCCCTGTCTCGAAAAAAAAAAAAAAAAAAAAGAGTTGGGTTTGTTCATCTTAATCATTTTGTGGCCGTATTATTAAGTTAGGGGAATAAATAGCAGATGTCAACAGAATATTGTTTACATGTGCTTATTCCTCTAACAATTATTTTTCAATGATAAATAGAATGGTAGATATATCACTTAAATTCCAGGAAATTTGGAAAAATTCAAGGCATACCCATTCCTCAGTCTGTCGTTTTGGAAGTCTAGATTCACCCTTCAGTGTAGTCACTCTCTTCACACAGTTAATATTTCACTGAAAGTTTTGCACTTTCTTTTTTTTTTTTTGAGATGGAGTCTTGCTCTGTCACCAGGCTGGAGTGCAGTGGCACCATCTCAGCACACTGCAACCTCTGCCTCCCAGGTTCAAGTGATTATCTTATCTCAGACTTTCGAGTAGCTAGGACTCCAGGAGCCTGCCACCATGTCCAGCTAATTTTTGTATTTTTAGTAAATACGGGGTTTCACCATGTTTGCCAGGATGGTTTTGATCTCTTGACCTCATGATCCGCCCACCTTGACATCCCAAAGTACTGGGATTACAGGCACGAGTCACTATGCCCAGCCAGTTTTATGTAGTCTTAATATGCAAACATTGAAATTTGAATGAAAAACAGTTATATTAATTGTGATTTAGCACATTTGTTTTTAATAAGCCCTGTAGATGTTATTGCATATTTCTGGGAATTCAACTTAAAAAAATGTAATATGATCAAGCTTCCATGAAACAGTTAAAAGTCTTATAAAAATACAGCAGGAAAATAAAGAAATAATTCTAAACATACACCAAATTTTCTTTTTTAACATTTTTTCCTTCACATTAAATCATCTCAATTTGCAAAGGTTACATGTACTTAAGCACATGATGTCATATAATAAATCAAGAAAAATGGAAAATATATAATTTCTTTTACAGAGTATGATTTCAATACTTAATTCATCTCCTTTTTTGACAGAGAGTTTGAATATGAATCTAAGCTCCAATTCACAATGCACAAACTATAGCTGTTTATTACAATGTTGTGCCATTTGTCACTTTTATGGAATTCAGTGTATTTTGCAGGCTGTAAAATGGGCTAGAGTGATTCAGAAATGATCTATGCCATCATTATTCCTCATTTCTGGTACTTGAATTGCATCTATTTTCCCCAACAGGCTTGATTTATTAAGTAAATAAATAGCAATATGTTTCAATAATGCATATCTATCAAGACTTCATTAGCTGCCCAGAAGATGCTATTCTGATTTTAAATAATTGAAACATACCAGTGATGGAGTCCAATGGACTTGAGATGATTGGGTTATAAATATTTACTAAAGCCTAGTGGTGGGAGGAAGATACTTTCAGAATAGACTGGAAATGAAGAGAGACATTCAAATGATGGTAAGTGTTCTTCATAAAAGTCTAGAGATTTAGAGGTTTCTTCTCTCAAAATAGAAATGGTAGCATAGAGTGGAAGGTGAGCATCTTTGTTTATTTTCTAAGAATCTGAAACAGAATTTCCTCCAACTTTCAGCTGACTGACTTTTAAAAAGTACCTGTAATACTGGTTGAATTCATCAGTAAATAAATTCCCAAGCCAATTCAGTGCTAAGAGTTAAACCCCATATTCCAGTAAAGCCAGACCTAGGAAGTGGAGTTGATCACTCTCCTCAAGACTAACCCTTTATCTTAGTTGAAGTTATTTAACTGCTAAGTTAAATGACTGCTGTGACCTAACTAAACACCTTATAGCTCACTGTATGTGAAGCATATATGATGAAGTAAGTTTAAATCTATAGTCAAGAAGTCATGTTCATTCAATGTTGTTTTTGAAGTTTCTAGAATGCTTCGTGTCAGAGGCCATGTATAACAGGTGCGGCTTCGACAGTTTATAAAGATAAACTGACTGAAATTTCTAACATCCCCCAGATGGCATATTTTGGCTGAAAATGCATTTTGAGAAGGAGAATATTTATTGCTTTTCTAAAATAGATTTGGAACTTTTTTCCTTCTAATTGGAAAAAAAAAAAAAAAAAACTGTCTCCCAAGTGATGACTAGATGCTAAAGGAGGAGGTGGATTTTTTTTCTCTAAACTGAAAAGCTCTTTCTAATAACGAGAGAAGACACCAAAAGTGTAAAATAGTTGCTAAAGGAATGATATATCTACACCAAAACTTTCTGTCTGTGTGCGCACATGTATTTCTGGTGTGTGTATGTGTATGTGGTGTGTGCATGCGTGTTTTATTTTGAGGAAAGGAAAATAACATAAAACTTAACATGGACTATGGGCATTTATATCACTTTTCCCCTTAACCAAAAAAACAAAAACCCCATCTTTCTCCTTGTCCAATATCATATGGATAGCAAGAGAGCTCAGATATCCAGCAACCAACTGAACCAGTAATCTATTTAGAGAGGTCAGAAATGTGGACTGGGGGTGAGGGCTTAGGAGGGAGTAGGGAGGCAGAGCCTACAGGTCTGATAAGGAAATATTCCAAACTAGAGGAGCAGATGGAGCTGGTCTGGAGGGACTGGAGACACCCAGGCAGGAGAAAGGGGATGTTGTGGCTTTCCTCAGGGCTTCCTTAGGATTCCCTGCTGGCTGGGGCTGTGAGAACACGAAAGTTCATTTTTAAAAACAGAAACAAAAAGGAAGTTTGAGGCAGGGGCTTCTGGTGAGTTGTGCCTTTTCCTGAAGCATGAGGCTTCTCCCCAAGGAGCCAGAGAGAATGACACATGAAGTATAGTGAATCAAACATACGCTTGTGGACACTGAACCCATTTATTTGAGACATGGTAGAAGAGCCTGCATTAGCACAGGATGGCATATATTCTTTTCTTCCAGGAGCCTGGACAGAATTCTGCACCCTTCTGCCCTCCTTCTCCTCCCACCTCCCACAGGTAATTGCCTCTCAATGCTGCTTAGTGACTGAGGACTGAGGCTTGTGTGGAGAGGTGGTGAGGGCAGCAGAGTGAGATTGGAAAGTACGGATGCATCATCTGGGGAAGCCTGGCCAGGCCTATCCCTGGGCCCCACTCTCTCCTCACCCAGGACCAGTACCAAGCCTGTGTGGCTATAGGGTGTGTACGCCCCATCTTCCCGCCAGCAAAGGCTTGACTACCTGACACTGGTCCCCGACTTCTCCCTCCCAAATCTTTGGTTTCTGTGGCCTAATATCTTAGGTCCTAATAAGGAGATCCTGGGCATGCAATATGTCTTAGATAAAACACCTGGCCTCAGGAATCATCTTCTCTTGGTTTTGTTTGCTTGTTTGTTTCTTTAATTTTATTTTTTTAAAAAATTACAGTGGTAAGAAACCTCCCATTTATGCAAAGACCTTGAATTCATCTGTGAATGCTTCTCCTCTTCCACTCTGCCCCTCTGCCCTCCTTCTCCTCCCAACTCCCGCAGGGCAGTCCATGGTTCACCAATAATAGCTTTTTCATAATGCCAGTCACATTATAGATTAGACAATTTCTAAGGTCAGTTCCATGTTATTCTTAAATCAGTGGAACCAAAATTTCCTAAAGTGAAAACCATGATGATAGGATTAAATAAGGTTAGCACTGAAAGAAATCATTCTACAGCATTTGCATATGGCACATAAGGCAAGTACAGCCTTGGAGAAACTCCAGGGGTGTGTATCAGAGAAAGACACAACACAGTCATAATTCTCTCCATCCTTTCCTTCTTCTTTCCTTTTTTTTTTTTTTTTTTTTTTTTTTTTTTTTTTTTTTTTTTGGCTTTTTTTTCTCCTTGCAATCTATGACAATATCTGTGATTTTCCTAGAAGAAGTTTATTCTTTACCAAATCGGGACAGGAGTAACTACTCACCCTCAAGACCCTATCACGTTCATGACCTACGCCAACTACTGATGGTCTTGACGGCCTTCCATGGATCTCTGATCTACATACTCATGATCCACACAGATTCGTGGGACAGTCCCACACTCTAGAACTCCCTCTCTGGAGATGCCAGGTGTGTGAATTAGTGAATCTAGCTAATAGGAAACAGGGATGGAGAGAGAGCTAGAGTGGGTAGGGCTCAATGTGAGGAACTAAGTGTATGAGTTTCCTGTTGCTTCTGTGACAAATTACCACAAACTTAGTCCTTAAAATGCCACAAATGTATTATCTACAGCGCTGGAGGTCAGAAGTCCAAAATGGATTTCAGTGGGCTAAAATCAAAATGTCAGTAAGATTGCATTCCTTCTGGAATCTCTAAGGGGGAAATCATTTCTTTGCCTTTTCTAACTTCTAGGGGCTGTTTACATTCTTTCACTTGTGTCTTCCAGGGAGCAACTGTATCACTCTGACCTCTGCCTCTTCTCAGGTTCTGACCTTCCTGCTTCTCTCATATGGGGACTCTTGTGATTATATTGGACCTAACAGTACAATCCAGGATAATCCCCCTGTCTCAAGATCCTCACCTGAGTCACATCTGCAAAGTCCCTTTTCCACACAAGGTAATGTGCACAGGTCCCAGGGACTAGAGTATAGACATCTATGAGGAAGGGGCATTATTCTGCCCACCACACTAAGCTTCAGTATCCTCAGGTGTATGTGGGACATGGGGATGTACTTGAATGTACTTGGACATGGACACGTACGTGGACATGGAGATGTATTTGGACATGGGGATGTACTCGGACATGAAGATGTACTTGGGCATGGAGATATACTTGGACATGGAGATGCACGTGGACATGGAGATGCACTTATGACTATATTGAAATACCCAATACAAATTAATTTGGAATCACTCACTGATACTACAAATGTTTCTTTAGTATCTGTTATGTGTCAGACACTGTGATGGGAGAGGGAAGAGGTGGAAAAGAGCCCCCAGGTGCTTAGAGCATGGGAGGAGATTGCGTAGAAGAAGTCAACAAAAGTCTTAAAAATCCTTGAAATTAATATTTAAATATATAATACTCTACAGCACTCACACTTGCCATTTTGTTTAACAAATAATTGCTGAGCATCAGGTGTGTCTGCCATTGGGCTGGGCACTCAGCATAGAGCAGGAAGGATCAAAATTTCTGCTTTAGAGGAGGTTTTTGTCTGATGGGAGAAACACAAAATGAACAAAGTTGAGATAAATATCATAAAGAAAATAAAAGGCATGGATGGATTACTTTAAATTGATTGTTCAAAGACGATCTCTTTGTGGGGACAGTATTTAAGTTGATGCCAGAAAGACGAGAATGTGCTAACCAACTATGTGTAGGGCTCTGGGAAGAGCATTGTAGTAGAGAGAGCAGAAAGTGCAAAGGCACTGAGACAAATAAAAACTCGATGCATTTGGGACCAGAAAGAGGGCCCAATTAGTTGGAGGAAAGCTGGGGTAGGAAAGAGTCATGAATTTTGATGACAATTTTTGGTAGATTTAAAGCGAACCTACCACGCAATCTGAGGACTTCTGAAGGCCTCTCAGCCAGTCTCAACATGGAGCATAGCCTGGACCTCCCAGGCACTCTGTCTTCACTATCAGCTATCACTTTTGGAGATCAATAAATACTGCATTGGAGGGGTTTATTGTTCTTTGAATGTCTCCAGAGCAGCAAGTACTGCCTAAATGTTTTACTTCCAGTCATGCTCATATAGTTTTTAATTTGCCACCTGGAGTATGGAAGAGATTGCTCAGAAAGATGTTCTGTGCCTGATGATAAAATCTAGTGCTGAGGGGCATGCAGAGGGAGAAGAATGAACATTTGGAAAGAGAATTCAAGACTCCGTAATCAAGATCAAAAGCACATCCCATGTGAACAACTCTGTGAGAAGATTTGGCTCTGAGATAAGGATCAAATTAGGTGACAATCATGATTGTGGCTTACATGAGTCCCAAATATATCAATTACTTGAAAATTACCCACATTTTTTCCTTTCTTTATTTCAGCTAGTCACGAGCCTAGCCTCTAGAAACCAGACACAGCTGATGTACATATCCATGGTAACTTATTTCTTTCTACAGTTGATCAATTTCTACCCACTGAAGACTGAACACTACTCTCCAATCTCTGGACCCCTTCCCAGGCAAAAACACATGACACAAATACTTATGGTTAATAACTCAGGGTACAAACCAGACCCTCACTGCTGGCTTACCAACTTGTTAACTAGGAGGAGAGGTGAGGATCACATGAACAAATTCACTCTGAGTCTGCCACTTTCTGAAGCCATTTATGTGGAAAAATGTCTGTGTTGGTTTCCACTTCTCTTTCAGTCTGCCTCTTCTATGTCCCAAGTCACAATTATTACATTTTATTAAGTGCTTTGTTTCTAATATGCCCCACGTACCTCCTACTCTGTAGGATGCAGAGACGGATGGAGCATCTGGGGCTGTCGGGAAAGCCACATTTTCCCTGACAGCAAATGGCTTACTCACTACCTGTGAGTTAAAGACACACCACGAGAGCTACAGCCTATCAGCCTTATAAAGAGCCTTCCTCATTCTCGTTCTTGCAAGAGTTCATTGCAGACCAACTAGGGACTAGTACTAGAGAGAAAAAGGAAGCCACAGCATTCATCCACACTTTTCTCATCTTTTATGATTACATATTGTTCTAGAATTTATTTGAACACTTGACTCCAACTAGAGATCCAACAAATAGTTATTTTCTCTACTTCTAAGCAAAATTCTTAAAAAAAAAAAAAAAAAAAAAAAAAAAAAAAAAGCTGTCTTTGCTATCTGTTGACACTCCCTAATTCCTATTTTTTCTCCCCAGCCCACTCTAGTTGGTTTTTGTCCTCCACCACACTCTTTAAAGGTCATCAGTGACTGTAGCCCTTCTCAAGGAAAATGTTTAATTCTCTGTCATCTTACCCTTTCAGCAACATTTCCCATGAATCCAAAATTTTACTATGCTACACTCAGTTTTCCTCATCTGTCAAAATCCACTCTTTCTTGCCCTCCTTTGCTGGTACTCCATCTTCTATCAGACCTCCAAATCTGAAAATGTCCCAGAACTCAGTCTTCAAATCTCTTCTCTATGTATATACTTTCTTTAGTTGCTCTCATCCTCCCCCTAGCTTCAATGCCATTTCACCGCTGATGTGTTCCAAATACCAGCCCCACTCCTCAAAACTGTAGTCTCATATCTATTTACTTCACATCCTCATTTGCATACTGTATAAAGTCAAGCTATAAAAGGCTGACACTGAGCTATTTACTTGTCTCCTCCAAATTCCCTCTTCACCATCCACAAAGCCTTCCTTCTTTCTATAAATGGCCCCAATATTCACTCAACTCTTCAGGTCAAACCGAGGGAAAAACCTTGATTTCTCCTTTTCCTTTCCATCCTACAACCAATGTAGTAGTTATGCTATCAGGTCTACATTTACCTGTCTACCTATTTCTCTATTATCGATCTATTCATCTATCATCTATTATTTGCCTATATTTCTATATATCTATGTATCATCTATGTATCACCATTTTTCCTGCTACAGTCCTAGTTCAAGCCACCACCGTCTCTCCTCTAGACCTCTGCAACAGCTCCCAAACCCATCTCCCTGCTGCCCTTCTTGTCCCTAAGTTGATGCTCCACCAGCTGCCAGAGAGAATTTTCTAAACCTTAAATCAGATCTCTCCACTTCCTTCTGCCTTCTCCTTAAAACTTTCCCATGCTTTTCCCTTGAAACTTGGATGAAATCCAGTCTTGATGATCTGGTTCCCGTCTCTCTCTCCAATCACTTATCTCCCCATCCATGCCTCCCTGGCACAAATGCTCCATCACATAGGATGTTACTTGTGACTTGAGGATACCATGCTCACTGCTGTCTCAACCCTTCTTCTTGGGATGTGCTTTATCTAAATCTTTAAGTGGCTCCACCATCTTAGTATTTGGGTTACAACCACACTTATATATGATGTTCATTGCTCAATAAAGCAATAAGAATGATTATTGTACCTATATATCAATTATAATCATTA
Source organism: Rhinopithecus bieti (assembly GCF_001698545.2). Classification (NCBI taxonomy): domain Eukaryota; kingdom Metazoa; phylum Chordata; class Mammalia; order Primates; family Cercopithecidae; genus Rhinopithecus; species Rhinopithecus bieti. The sequence continues at coordinate 403,053 of NW_016821735.1, read as the reverse complement.
AATATTTATGAAGTTTATTATACCTATTGTAAAAAAATACACTTTAAATATTTTCTCTTTGTCTCTTCTTGCTGAAAGAAGGCTCCCTGAGTATGGGGCTCTTTGGTTTATTCATTAATGAATCCTTTCTGCCTAGAAAAGGGCCTGTAGCATATAAGGTACTTAATTACCTCTGTTGAATGAATGAACTCAAATATCTATCCCTCAGACCTTCCCCAATCATGCAGGGTAAAGCAAAACAAATACCCATGCAGTTATTTCTTATCCACATTATATTCTTCATCAGCAACTGAAATGCATTGATTTGCTTTTCTTTATGTGCCTATTTTTTCCTGTCTTCCCCATTACAATCTAAGACCCTTGAAGGTGGAGATCTGTGCCAGTCTTGTTCACTGCTGAGTCCCTGTTGCTGAAAATACTGCTTAGCATATGGTGGCAGCTCAGTAGACACTTTCAGTCTGACCAATTTTGATGTCCTGCCACAAGCAAGGAGAGTTGACATGTCCAGGAGGAGCCACTTCACACAGTCCAGGGCTGCACACAGAAACACATCACTGTTGTATTCTGTCTGTACACAACAGTGTCTACAGTCTCTACTGTGCTCTGGGTGAGGTAGGGGATTTGGCGGAGAGCCTCTGTTCAGTACCCAGGACCAATCCCAGGAAATAGGATAACATGGCTTAAATTGACTTTGGCATTTCCTTTCTTTTTGAGCATTCTCCCAACCTCGATGCCCAGGTCGCTCATGTATGCTCACTCACTGGCTGGGACCAGCAGTCCATGGACACTGCTTGTGCTCCGGGCTCTTCCCCTCTTCTCTTTATTAACCTATATATCTTTGAGTCCATTGTCCTACCTATAATGCTTTGAGTTGAGGGTGGTATCAAAGGGATGAATCAGAAAAGCAAATGTCCATGAATGCTGTTGTATCCAAGGGGACAGAAGATGTACAACCCATTTAAGGTGCGCTGAAAACCTTTGAAGAGTCAAAGTAAATGGAAGGGGCAGATGTTAAAACCTGGAACGGGCAATCAGGGAGATGTTTTGAGGACATGTCATGTCTCCACTTATTAGACAGTGTGTTCTCTATACGAGACTGTCCCTACATGTACCTTCCAGGTCAGATTCAGTGTGACAAAGTTGAGGGGTCTGGGGTGGCACTGAGAGCCTCATTTTGATCCCTCACAACTTCATGTCAACTATCGCTACTTTTTCCTCCCATGTGGACTGTTTGTTTAAGGTAACAGGTAGGTTACCTTCTATACAACTCTGAAATTTCATACATCATCTGATCAAACTGACTTCACAAATGAAAATGAAGGCTAAGGCCCAGAAAGGGGGGAAGAACTGCCCAAAGTGACACAGCCCCAGTGATGGGGCCAGACCAGAACCAGAGCTCCTCACAGCCCAGAGCTCAGTTCTTGCCATCCCCTGCACCTGAGCCAAGTGCTGGCATCTTCTATTCAGTCCTCAGTAGATGTTGTTGACATCTTAAGGAGAAAGCTCCTTAAGATATCTTGAGATTTCTGACCTCAGGATGGTTACTGGGGGTTGGGTTGGGTCAGAGAGGAAAGCATGGGATGGAGAGGGAAGAAATAGAGATAAAGATCAACCCAGACCTCTTTTAATTACTCAAATCTCCTTTAGCAATTGTGGATTCACTAACATCAGCTGTCCTATGAGAAGTTGTTCCTGACTGTCTAACCCAAGATAGTCTCACATTTTCCTGTTTTCTTTTCTTCCTAGTACACTGGAAATCATCTTATGTATCTGTTGTCTTGTTATGATCAGTCTTGCCCACTAGAAGGCCAGCTTCAAAAAGATGGAATCTTGTGTGTTCTACTGCACTGATATTTCCAATCCTGAAACAGTGGAAGCTGCTCAGTAAACAGCTGTTGAATTAATTATTGCTGAATAATTCAAAGGTTATGGCATAGACTTTGAAACCACAAAATTCTAAAATATATTTTTTTCTTAAACCAACCTATTTATTTGATCCTCCCATACTTCTACTGTCTGAATCAAATAAATCAAATGTTTCTATTGTGGAAAAAAAAAAATAAAGAAACCCTCTATTTGAGATAGCTGACAGCCTAAAAGGCTGGTCAATCACTTATAACTTATTTGCTGTCCAGCCTACATTATCACTTTAACTCATCTCTCAAAAAATAACAGAAAACTACTGAAAAACCACTCGCCTCTCTTGAATCCCCCAATATAAACTCAGAGTGAAAAGGTAAAAATATCGCTCTCCCCAGAGGAAAGTAATCCCACCTTAGTTGTGGTTAGAGGGACGGCATTGTTATTCCCAGGCGCTGGAAATCTATCATCTTCAACTTTTCCACCTACCTGGGAACAGACTGTGGTAATAACTCCAAGGAGCTGTGTTTCAACTCCAGCTGTGGATCCAATTTCCGCTTATAAGATTTAACCTGGAAATTATCAGTGACAGCAGCAGGGGGAAAATGAACAGCTGATTTGGGAGGTAGAGCGGGAGAAGCTGGCCCAGCCTGGCAGGACGAAAAGACGAATGCCGCATAAGGCAGACTGGCATAAAGGATGTCCTTGTGGAAATGAAATGTGATGTACAGTAATTCCAACTGTGAAGCCACCAAACAGCCTATTAACAAATAAATGGCTTGATGTGATTATAGATAAGACAAGTGAAATTAAACAACATCACATGCAATGAAAGCTGCATCTGGGAGCACTGACTGAAAGCTGGTGAGAGGTTCAAGCAGCAAGAGGAGAGGACGACTGAATCATGCTTTGAATGAGGAAATTAAAGGAAAGGTGATAAATGGGGAAATGTCTATTTAATTGGGGTGGTGATGCGGGAGTCATTAGTCTCTGACTCTAAAATATTAAAGAGAAAAACTGAGAATAGAAAGAATGTATAATGGGCAAGGTGCAGTGGCTCACACCTGTAATCCCAGCACGTTGGGAGGCCAAGGTGGGTGGATCACCTGAGGTCAGGAGTTCCAGACCAGCCTGGCCAACTTGGTGAAACCCTGTCACTACTAAAAATTAAAAAATTAGCCGGGCGTGGTGGTGGACACTTATAATCCCAGCTACTCAGGAGACTGAGGCATGAGAATTGCTTGCAGCTGGGAGTCAGAGCTGGGAGACTCATTGCTTGAAGCAGTGAGCCAAGATGGTGCCACTGCACTGCAGCCTGGGCAACAAGAGTGAAACTTGGCCTCAAAAACAAAAACCAAAAAAAAAGAAAGAAAGAAAGAAAAGAAAAACAAAAGAATGGAAAATGGAAAATGGAAAGTCACCAACTTTCAGCGTCTTTAGCTGTAGATATTACATTTACTCCATAATTGTTACTACACCCCTAAGTGCCAGGCACTGTGCTAATTCGGAGAAGACTAGACACCATCTCTTTCCCCTAAGAGATTAAGTTTTGTGAATGGACTAGACAGCCGGAAAATAGAGGAGCAAATTTGTAATGGGAATCAATGCAAAACTACACTCTTTGCATGTGAAAAACACAAACCCCCTAACACCTTATTAATTGTCTTTGTATATATTGTCTCATCTGATCCTCACGACATCGTCTGAGCGATGCATCGCTGCCCCACTGCCCTGGCAACAAAACTGAGGATCTGAGAGACTTAACACATCACAGAGCTAACAGCTGAAAAGGCTGGGATTTGAATTCTGTGTTTACACCAAAAACCATGTACTTGCCACTGTACCATGTTATCTCTGCCAGTACCTAGCCGAAACAACGTCTGGTTAATCTATGACATACACAAGGCTTTCTGTTTCTTGAGCTTTATGTCTCATTAATGTGGCCCCATTTTACTTTTTCACAGAGCAGGTGCCTTTCATACCTCTCTCTCGTCAGGATCAGAAATTCCTTTACAATCTAGATAATTGGAAAAATTATGTTTTATTTTCTCAAGAGTATTTGAATGTTAACATGAGCTGCAATGTAGCCTTAAGATCAGAGTGAACTAAAAACTCCAAACAGTAAGGTCAGAAACTGGGAAGAAGGGAGATATTTGAAGGAGGAAAGAAGTCTTTAAAAGCCCTGCACAGATGCCCTACTGATATTCAGTTCGGGAGTAAAGCAAAGGGGTCCACTACAAGGGACCCAATGGACAAGACAGGCCTCTGATGTAGTAGCATCTTTTAAGCTGTGTCGAGCTGCAGTCAGCTGTCTCAGGTCTATGGTCTGCAACAGTGTTCACCACTTTCGGGAGCGTGCTGGCTGAGCTGGAGCTCAGAGGAATCTTCTCTCAGCCTGGAGCCTCACCACAACACTAGGAGGCAGCAAAGTACCTGGGAAAAGAATTCACTTCAACTCCCTTTAGCTCTGCAAGTATTTACTATCTGGAGAACACGTGTCATTCTTCTAGAGTTGTAAATATGGTGAAAAACTAAAAATTTTAGCCTTGATCACTTGAGAGGATACAATCTCATTGAGGATATGAGAGAAATAAGTCCACAGTCAAAATTTTCAGGCAGGGGGAAAGCAGGCATGATGGGGACCATTCCAGAGAATGGTGACACCGATAATATGTCTTAGGAAACAGGGAGAGACCAAAGTGAGCTACACAGTTAAGGAAGGCTTAGTGGACAGGTGCACTCTGAATTTTTAAAATTGTGATGGTAGAAATGGGGAGATCATCCTTGATAGCAAGCATGAGTCCAGATGGAGAAATGAGCTTAGAGAAAATGAGTGTGGTAGAGGATGGATTGCAGGGACACTAGACTGACTCAACAGAGGAGGCTTTGTGGTGCATCCAGTATGTGCCAGACCAGGGCTGTGGGTTTACAGTCATCATTTAATTCACTTTTCACAATAGCTGTGCTGCAGGAAGAACTCTGTTCACCTCTATTATAAAAAGCATCTCAGAGATAAGTAACTTGTCTGATCTGCAACAGTCGGAGCCAAGAATTGAAAGACCATTTCCACCATCCTTCACTCCGTGTCTCCATGGTTCAGATGCAACTGAGATAAAGGTAGAAATTGTCCTTGACCTTGAGGAACACACAGGTTGTCTGGGGAAAGACAGACAAATTAATCAGGAATTTCAATCCGGTATAATGTGTCACAGAAACCAAGTAAGACAGGGTCTTGTTTTATGAAAGACACCGTATGGTACTTGAGGTGAATCTGGAAAAATAAACAGAATATACTCAGGCAAAGAAAGGAGCAAAGGTTGCTTCAAAGTGAGGAAACAGCCTGTGGACAGTGCCAGAGGTGAGGAAGGGTCTGGCTCATACAGAGCATTCCACACCAGCAGGTGCCAGGGGCTTAGAGCACAGACTCTACCAGCAGATGTCTGGTAGAAGTCCTGGCCCTGCTCCTTACTGGCTGTGTGGCCTTTAGAAAGTCACTTAACCTCTCTGTGCCTCAGTTTTCTCACCTATAGAGACAACAAAAATACACATCACCCAAGGTTATTTGAGGAGTAAACAATCTAACATTTGTAAAGAACTTAGAACCGTGCCTGGCAAATATGTAATGTGGTGTGGCTGGAGTCTTAAAAACCAGGTAAATCATGGAAAGGGCCCTTTGTCCTATGCTCACACACTTGGGATTTGTCTTGAGAGTGGTGTGGGAATGCTGAGGAAATATAACGAGAACAGTAAAGTCTCTGGATCCACATTTTAGAAAGCTGAGGGTGAAGACTTGCAGTCATTTAAATGAAAAATGAGGGAGGCCAGAAGCTAAGGCAGTGGCAACAGACAGGGCAAGGATAAAATGGGCTCAAAAGATACTAAGAGTGAAATATGAAAGAATTAGGTGACGAATGGATGAAGGCAGTGGTGGTCCCTAAGTTTTAGGTTTGGGAGAATGATGGTTTCTAAAGGAGGTAGAATGCTTTCCTTTGACCCTTGCCCTTCCCTTCCAGCCCCACATCACCCCATTCACCTCCCGGGCTGTCTGCCTGCCTGTGAAATGAGGGCTTTCCAGGATAGGAGCTCTCACTGCCCCTCCAGCTCTCAGAGTCTTTGGGGCTGCCTTTATGGTGAGTGGCTACAAAGTGCATGTGTGAGTCCAGCTGTCTCCAACCAGGATGCCCTCCTCGCCCTCTGTCTTCCTGTTTTTACTGACATGTTTTCTTTTTTATTTACTTCTGTTTTGGTTTTGTTTGTTTGTTTGTTTTTTGAGACACAGTCTCACTCTGTCACCCAGGCTGGAGTGCAAGTGGCACGATGTCGGCTCACTGCAACCTCCACCTACCGCGTTCAAGGGATTCTCCTGCCTCAGCCTCCCGAGTAGCTGGGACTACAGGTGCGCACCAATACACCCAGCTAATTTTTGTATTTTTAGTAGAGACAGGGTGTCCCAATGTTGGCCAGGCTGGTCTCAATCTCCTGACCTCGTGATCTGCCCACCTCGGCCTCCTAAAGTGCTGGCATCATAGGCGTGAGCCACCGCTCCCGGGTATATGGACATATTTTCTAATGGTCTGCTTAGAAATGAGGCTTTAAGTCAGTTGCCCCTTCTCAAATGAACACGGGGAGACGGGTGAGAGTGGTGAATGACTCCCTATTTGGAGAGTCACCCTATGCTGCAGATTCCCTCCTGGGTCATATGACACCGAGGCAGAAGCCAGTGAGTATACGAGGCTAGCTCCCACCTACCCCCTGCATGCATGTGCGTGCTGACAAGAGAAACTTCCCCAGAGCACAAGGAAACGACCCAAATAAAAACATAATGTATCCCCAATCCCTCTCCTTCGCCATCCCCTGCTAACGCAAAATGAATCCAGTCAGTAAGAAAATTAAATATGATACTTGCTTTGATTTTTATTTCTATGTGCTCGTGTGCTTCTGCCCTTAAAAGGCAGCCCCTCCTTTTTTAAGGCCATACATCAGAGTACTTTAAACACATCTCTCTTTAACTGGAACTAAATAAGATGGTCTGCATTTCAATTTCTCTTTCTTAGAGTCAACTTTCATATGTGTGCCTCAGGAGAAACAAGTTCAATTTTTTCTTCACCCATTACAAGCTACTGGTGCCATAGGAACATTCAGGCGTGGAGAGAAAGGATGTCATTTCATTCTACCTGTTGGGGGTCACTGCCCCTTAGGTCCCAGAGCTAAAAGACTTCACAGTCTTCAATTATTTGTGTTTTCAGCAACACTTAAAAAGTAGCTCCAGAAATGAAGTCGATGTTTAGGGACCATCAACTGCTTCAGCGACTCACCCACCTAGATTCCACGCTTGGCCCAGGAAGAGACTCGTGTATCAAAGCTGTGGCTTGTATCAGAGCAGTTTCTAGATCCCTCTCCAATCCTCACAAGTAGTCTGTAGTTAGCCCACCCTTCTCAAAGATGAGTAAGGAGAAGAGGAGAGGTGGCAAGTGACTTGTGTGACTATTCTGCAGAAAGGTGTCAGAGCCAGGATTAGTACCCAGGTGTCACAACACCACCATCTCTGTGTTACTAATTTTGAGGCTGTGTCACTGGAATTTTATTTTGTACCTTAACATGACATCACCATGTCTGAGCATGGTGCTATGACGGAATCGGGAATGCCCCAGGACTTTCTTTACTGTCCCAATCCCACTGCCTGAACTCAAACTTGCTCCAGTTTCTCCATAGAGAAACTCCATAGAGTTTCTCATAGAGATGAATAATCAACAGTAATAACAGATGCCTCTGTCTTTCCAGTTATAAATGGTTTCACATATTTCATCTCATGTAATCTTCAAAGCAACCCTGCTAAGGTGAGCTGGGCATTTTGTATTTGCCCTAGAGATCTACTAGCCAACCTCCTCACCCCACTCCATCCCTGGAAGGCTGGCCTCCGGGGGCCACATCAACTGTGGTCCCTGCAGTGGGGCTGCTGGTCCTTTTCTATCAGAAGAAGGCAGCAGCAGGAGATGAGAGAATAAGAGGAGAAAAATCAGTGAATGCAATCACCAGCCAACCCCTGCTGGGTCAAAGTCTGGCAGTAGCTGTGCTCCCCTAAAGTGGGGATATCTGCCCAGTGGTCCATTTCTACCCCCTTCTGCAGTGACAGGTTCAGCAACCTTGGAGTTCTGACAGCCACTCTGCCCTGTGCTGGTAAAGGCATATTACTGTTGTTGGAAGCAGTTAAACAATCTCTGAAGTCTTATGTTATTTATGTATGCATTGGACTCACATATATACATAAGTGCACATACATACAAATATTTATATATTTATAAACACATACACACATGCGTATCTTAGAGTGCTTTTCTCATTGAACCCTTACTCTGATGGAAACACAGAAAATTAGAATGTCTAAGGAACATTCTTAGAGTCGTACAACTAGGGTGAGCTACAAAATTTGTGATGCCCAGGACTAAATCAAAATGCAGCTGCTTTATGCAAAAGGAAAAAAAAAAAAAGCTATTTATTTTCTTCTGTGGTCTCCCTCTTGACCTGCATGGTGTGCTTTTGTTTGCTATTTAATGTCACACTCCCTGGAAGCAGGTGCCAACCTCGATCCCTCCCAGGCCTGCATCCAGACCCTGCAGGGGGAGCAGCAGCAGCTGTGACTGGGCAGGAGCCAGGGAGCAGCAGCAGCTGTGACTGGGCAGGAGCCAGGGAGCAGCAAAGTGGTTCCCTGGAGAAGTGGAAGTAGCAGGAGGTGAGAAGGCCAGCGACCCAGGGCTTACTCCAGTGTCCCATTGGGCTTCACTGACGAACCACAAATTCGAAAGTAAAATTATGAAGAATCTCAAAGCAGCAACTGCAGGGCATTAAACCACAGGAGCAGTGCCTGTTTTGATGGGGCCTTGTGCTGCTGCACACACATGATGCTGGGCCGACACACAGCTGTGTGTGATGAAGCTGGGATTTAAAATGTATCTGACTCTAAAATCCATGCTTTTGCCATAGAATCATGTTGTCTTTGGAAGCTAGTAAATGGACTCCTCTCTCCTTAGTGAGAAGTCTGGGGATCAGAATAAGAATAAAATCCAACAGACAGATCACATCTTAACTTTCCCAGGCCTATAGCCCACATACATTCTCCATTTTGTTAGCCAAGGAAAGAAGGTATTTAGTTTTTCTTTGTAATTAAGTAAAAGAGGTTAAGCCAGGTAACATTTCCGGTGACTTTTGGACTTCTAATCTCAGCATCAGACTCACACGGAGCCTCAATTAAGTGTGCACACCTAGCAGAAGGGGCAAATCATTAACTAGAACACTTTGCCTTAGGAGATATGGATGTCACCAGCCGCTTTAAAATTGAATAGTATGGCTTGACTGTTCTCTCAGTCAAGGGAAAATTCAAAATCATCAGACCAGAAAAACATTTCAGAGCTTCAGAGCCACTGTAAGGAGATTGACCAGCGAGGGTGTTTGGCTGCATGGGTAATATAGTTTGGGTATCTGTCCCTGCCCAAATCTCACATTGAAATGTTATCCCCAATGTTGAAGGTAGGGCCTGGTCAGGGGGTGATTGGATCATGGTTTTTCATGAACGGTTGAGCACCATCCCTCTTGATACTGTCCTAGCACTAGTGAGTGAGTTCTTGTGAGATCTGGTCATTTAAAACTGTGTGGTACCTCCCCACTTGCTCTCGCTTTCACCACCAAGTCACCTTCCCACTCCTGCTTCACCTTCTGCCACGACTGGAAGCTTTCTGAGACCTCCCTAGAAGCAGATGCTAGCATCATGCTTCCTGTGCTGTCTGCAGAAGTGTGAGCCAATTACAACTCTTTTTTTAAGTAAGTTACCCTTTTTCAGGTATGTTTTATACCAATGAAAAAACGGACTAATGCAGTGGGGAATGCTGAATTCTGACTCTCAAGAATGGAATGATGGTACCGTACAGGGTGGGTGGGGGCAGAGGAAACAGAACACAGAACTGCTTCCGAGGAATAAAATAAAGACCATCAACATGAATCTACGAACCAGGAATCTGTTTTAAAGTGGAATTTCATACACAATTCAAGGCACAAATGTCCCAGGTAATGAAATGGTAGCAGCAAAGAGTTTTACATGAGTAACATTGAGAGTTTTACATGAGTAACATTTGCTCCATGGGTTGTGGTATAAAGAAATCCAAGACTGGACTCAGTTTTCTTGCAGGTAAAACCAAAACTATTGCAGAATAATAATTATTATAATAATAATCAGTAGCAGTGCTTAACTTGTGTTGATTGATAAATGAACACCACAAGGGGCTGAAAAATAGAGAACAGACTGTATAGAGTGGGTAACACTTAGACTATATTTTTGCAAAAAGAATGAAGAATCACATAAATTAATGTACTTGCTAACAGTTCACACAGAAAGTCTAAGAAAGTTTTATCTAAATCCACTGCATGAGAAGTACTCATCAGGTTACTAAGAAGAAGGTAAGGCAGTTGGAAAGACATTGCATGTTGATCTCAATGAATCCAATTTTTTCTCCTCAATAGTCTCCCTCAGTGACCTGGGGGAACCTTGTTCATTCTGGAATGCTAAGAGGTAAGGAACCAGGAAGCCAGCCATCTGCTCAGTGAATCAAGACAAGTGCCGACAATTAGAAATAAAGTGTCAGTCACATATGTAATTTCAAATTTTCTAGTAGCCACTATAAAAGTAGTAAAAAAGGAAAGTGAAATTAATTGTAATATTTAAAATTTATTAACTTATAGTATATCAAATTTAATGATTTAAATATATAAAATATCAATTATTTAATGATTTAATATGTAAAATATATTAATTTCATATTATTTAATATAATAAATATTTTAATATATTGACAGCCTGGCATAGTGGCTCGTACCCGTAATCTCAGCAATTTGGAAGGCCAAGCTGGGCAGATCACGAGGATCTCTTATATCCAGACCATCCTGGCCAACGTGATGAAACCCTGTCTCTATTAAATATTAGCTGGGCATGGTAGCGGGCGCCTATAATCCCAGCTACTTGTGAGGCTGAGGCAGGACAATCGCTTGAACCCAGAAGGCGGAGGTTGCAGTGAGCCAAGATCACACCACTGCACAAGATCACACCACTGCACTGCAGTAGCAAGACTCTGTCTCAAAAAAAAAAATAATTTAATATATTGACATAAATATAATGAACTACATTTACATAATCTATACATTAAAATAATCAACCTATGAATTAATCTGAGATAATCTAAATATAAATTAATAATATATTGATATATAGTAGCTTATATAAATATAATCAATAATATATTGAGCACTTAATATTCTTAATGTATAAATTTTAATATATTATTGTATCGTTTAACTTACATAAACCCTGCTAAACAAATTTGAGTCCCCCCAATGACTCTTATTTTCTGTAATTAGTGGTCTATACTCGACAAAAGACTATTTAGCAAATGCTGACAAAGAGAAGCCATTAACAGTGTCACCTTCTTCAGACAATTTAATGCCCCTAAAGCATCCTTAGCCAAGTGTTTTATCAATCACAATCTACTGAAATTGCCTATTTTGGACCTGTTTCTTATATTAGACTATAAACTCTTTGAAGGCAAGAAACATACTTTATTAGTCTGTGTTCCCCCAGTGACTAATACTGTCAGGACTATGGATAAAAGCTTGTATGTCTTGGTTTCCTCCCACAGGATCTGAAGCATTCTTGCCCTGTAGGGCTTTTTGGCTCATGCCTGCAGTTCCTTGAGTCTTGACTCACATTCACTTCTCAGTGAAATCCATCCTGACCACTTTATTTAAAATGATAAACCTCTCCCATTGACCTTTCTGATCTTCTTTACACGGTTCTACTTTTTCCCCAAAGCACGTGCCACATTCTGGCACACTATATGCAGTAATTTGCATAGCATGCTTACTCTCTACTCCCTTCCCCTACTGGACAGTGAGCTTTAGAAAGGCAAGGGTTTTTTTTTTTTTTTTTTTTTTTTAACTGCTACATTCACTGATATATACCTAACATCTAGAACGGTCAAGTACCAGCTGATTAAAATAAATTTGTTGAATTAGAAAAATGAATCCCGAATGAATAAATGAAAGAGGCTAAACAACAACAACAACAACAACAAAACAACAACAACAAAACAACAACAAAACAAAAACAACAAAAACAACAAAAACAACAACAACAACAAAAAAAACAACAACAACAACAACAAAAACAAGCTACATTCAAAGACTCATCTGAGATAGGCCAGAAGTCTAGTAGACTAACAGACATTGTAGTGATCAAAGTAGATGCTGGGCAGTTTCTTCTCAATACAAGGAAAAAAAAAAAAAAAAAGAGTACAGGCCAGCTATGTTTAAGAGCAGCACTGCACAAATAAAAGTTAACAGCCCGTATGGGAGAGGAGTTTGCCTGCTTAATGACTTGGCAGCAGAGCAAGTGTGGGGACTGTTTGAAGAGATTTGAGACCTTTGTTGACTACCTGCTCCCACAGCCCACAGGAGCCATAAAGAGTATTTCCAAAGGACAGCAAAAAAAAAGTCTGGCTTTATTTGGCCACCAGGAGGCGGCGTGAAGCATTCGCAGGAAAGGAGAAAACAACAGTTAACCCTAACCTGAATTCCAAGAAGGAATGAATAAACTCAGAAAGAAGTGAAGCAAATTACTTCTTCCCTCTTGCTATTTCCTACTTGTTCTTTAGCTTTGCTTCAGGGGCACAGGAGTGGAGGATGCTGTCAATGTTGGGCTTGGCTAGGGTGGAGAACAAGGGAAATTAGTCCCTTGGCAAACGCTTTAGGTGAGAGCTGAGATGTGCACTCAGCTAAGTGCTGAAAACAACATGTTGCCAATGTTTAGAAAATAGGAAGAACAAAGAGCAGCTAAGTGATTTAAGTGGATTCTCCATATAAAAGGAAAATTATGATGTAGCAAGACAATGAAAACTTTGTAACAAGTGAATTTTAACAATTAATACTGTTATTAACATGCCATAGTCTCCTCCAGTGCCAAATCGTATTGGTCAGGAAATGCAAAAAGCCTCTAGCAGGATTAACCCAGTCTTTGTGGTGAAAACGTAGTTTAAATTTTATTCTATTAACTTGGAAAACATAATCCACTGTTCTCTTGAGCAAACCCAGGGGCTTATTTGAATGAAGCAGGACTTTGCTAATCCAAGGTTTCAGGAATGATTGTGGAATGAGGAAATAGAGCCACAGGGATTCCTAAGAAAGATCTCATCCTAAGAAATGAGAGGCAGATCTCAATCTTCATGAAACCCACACTATCGGGGACGTTCCGTTTTGGAAGCATAGTACAATAATGAGTCATGAGATATTAAATAACTATTCATGTTTGAGAATCTGTGCTAAGAATTTTTTTAACATAGATTTTCTCATTTTTATTTCACTAGATTACCACCTTACAGATAAGAAAGCTTGTCTTCCTTGCCTAAGTAGACAGCCCGGGGTCACACGGCTAGAAAATGGTGGATTCAACCACAACTGAAGGCGATTTGATGCCAAAGCTTTATTCTCCTTTATACTCAGGGATAAGAGGAGCAGAAACTGCATTCCTCAGAGATACAGAGGATCTGAAGAGATTTAAATCCAAAAGCCTTGATGTGTTAGTAAGATGAGACTTATGTAAATCCAAGTCATCAGTTCCAAGTATTTCACTCAATCAGTCTTCTGGAAAGCATGTGGGGAGACCTGGCATGCCATTCCCTACCAAATAAGGAGTGTAGGTGTTAGTAGATAAAGATATTCAGCCAGGTGTGGTGACTCATGCCTGTAATCCCAGCACTTTGGTAGACAGAGACTTGCGGATCACCTGAGGTCAGGAGTTCGAGACTAGCCTGGCCAACATGGTGAACCCTCATCTCTACTGAAAATACAAACATTAGCCAGGCATGGTGGCACATGCTTGTCATATCAGCTACTCAGGAGGCTAAGGCAGAAGAATCACTGGAACCTGGGAAGCGGAGGTTGCAGTGAGCCAAGATCGCACCACTGCACTCCAGCCTGGGAGACAGAGTGAGACTCCATCTTAAAAAAAAAAGAAAAGAAAAAAAGAAAAAAAAAAAAAAAACTATATGTATATATATTCAAGCCGAAACTGTTTTTTAAAAAAATCTCCCAGTGAGACTCCATTCTTTATTGTACACTTACCTTTTCCCCTGTTACGAAAAATAATAAAGGGATGCTTCAAATTAAAATAAAAACCCAAATCCCATTACTCAAAAGCAACTATTCACTTCTAGTCTTTTTCTGTGACATTTTAAATAGTTTTTTTCATATTGTACTCTTTCCTCCTGTGTTTGCTCAACATACGGCACAAGCATATTTTGCCATTAATATTCTACAAGTTTTAAATGTTTAATAATTTTATATGAAAAAAATTCAAACATTCTGTCAATGTACTTTGGTAACATGCCATCAGGTATATGTAATAAGTTACTTAATTTCCTCCCTGTTAGCCATTAGCTTTCATTTTTTTCTATTACAAATAACAAAGATTAACTTCTTTGAGTTAAAGCTTAGCATTCTGCAATTGCTCACATATCTGCAGGAAAGCTAAAGTATAAGATCTGATGATTCATTTGTATATTGAAAGGTGTTGCCTGTTTTCCTGAGAGTGGTTTTCAGGAAAAAGAGGGGTTTGAGAAGGGGGGTATAGAATTCCAGAATTCCTGACAACAGTATAGTAGGGTCTTCCTAAGGGGGAAGCTGGAACAGAAAGGAGAGGTTGGGCCATCAAAGAACCACCTCCCAGTATTGATCACCCTGACTCTACTTTCGTACAAACCACTGAATGGAACATGAATGCTTCAACCTCCGAAAATATCCAGACATCCTGAGTATGTCAGGGGAATATAAGTCTATATCTGAATTTTAGAAGAAATTCCTGTACATTTAAAACAAAAATACAGAGTAGTTGCAAGAAGCCATCACTTTGCCTCCATCAGAAATCACAGCCCCTGCCAGAGAAATTATTTACCAAGTGGGCAAGAGAATTCCCTCAAGAAAGTTATGAGTTCTCATTCTTGAAAGATATATCTATTTGTCTCTTAAAGATGGAGAGGGAACAAGGTATTTAAAAGACCACAGAGATTGGAGTTAAGCTGTGACAGGAGTGGAGGGTAGAGCTTCCTAATGAGAGGCTGTGTAAGTTTTAGGAGTATATTTCTGAAGGCAGTTCACAGCCTTTAGTGAAGATAAGACTAAGCAGAGATTGGACGATACTATTTTATGTATGGTTTTAGGAGTAGGGAGCAGGAGGAGTATAATCAGAGGCAAGGGAATTGAATGACCTTTCACAAAACTGTTAGGAAACGAAGTATTTATGAACTCTCTCAGTTTAGACTCCTTTTCCTTATGCCCTGATGTAATTAAATCAAATTCAGCAATAACAAAATATCATAAACAATTTAAATTATAATATGTGCTGTAAAGTGTCATTAAGGAGATGACTACAATAAATAGAAAAATATTTAGTGTGGCTCCATCTGAATGTTCTATTGCTAAAGAAACAATATGAAATTTGTCTTTAATTATTTCAATATAATGACTTTCACTAGGTGACTTTAAAACCATGGCCAGTATTATTATTTTTTTTATTTTTTATTTTTTATTATACTTTAAGTTCGAGCGGTACATGGTGAAATAACATGCAGGCTTGTTCTTGTGCCATGTTGTGTGCTTCACCCATCAACGTGCGTCATTTACATTAGGTATAAGCTCCCAATGCAGATCCTCCCCCTGCCTCCCCCCATCCCTGTGATGGCCCCGGGTGTGTGATGTTGCCCATTCCGATCCAAGTGATCTCAATTGCTCAGTCCGCACCTATGCATTGCGGGTCTGGTTTTCTGTTTGCGATGTTGCTGAGAATGATGTGTTTCCAGCTGCATCCATTGTCCTACAAGAAGGACGCAAACTCATCCTTTTTTATGGCTGTCCTTGGGATTCATGGTGTAAATGTGCCACATTTTCTTAATCCAGTCTGTCACTGATGGACATTTGGGTTGATTCCAAGTCTTTGCTATTGTGAATAGTGCCGCAATAAACATACGTGTGCATGTGTCTTTATAGCAGCGTGATTTATAATCCTTTGGGTATATCCCCAGTAATGGGATGGCTGGGTCATATGGTACTTCTAGTTCTAGATCCTTGAGGAATCGCCATACTGTTTTCCACAATGGTTGAACTAGTTTACAATCCCACCAACAGTGTAAAAGTGTTCCTATTTCTCCACATCCTCTCCATGGCCAGTATTATTATAGGAACTACTAAAATGCTTTTAATGAGTATCTGATAACTTCATCAAGCTTCTACTAAACATTTTAAATCATACCACTCATTGTACCTGTGAAAATAGGCATCCCGAGCTTTCAATCACTTTTTTCTGTTGTGATCTGACTAGATGACAACCATTTGTCTCAGATTCTCCATGACAGCTCTGATTATACATATTCCATGCCAATGTCCTTCCAAACCATCAAATTGCCTTAGCTATGTCAATATATGGAGTTAAAACTACTCTTCTTAGGTACTGGTCCACATTTGGAAATGATGCAAAAATCCTTTGTCACTTTGCATTTGATACCTTATTTGGAAAATATCACTCCATCAGTCTTACGAGAAAGGCTGAATTGGTGGTATCTGTCTTTGAAAATATGTTGCACATTTCCCGTTACTCAAACCTTAGGTTTCCATTCCTATTATGTTCTTTAATACTAAAAATAATAATATATTGTCTGCTGAAAACGTCCAGTAGGCAGGTGATCCATTGCGAATAATTGGAATTATCATTACCTGCAATGTGGGCATCTTTATCATAATAATATTGCTAAGGATATACATGGTTACTGTTCTAAGTGATTGATTTATCTGTTATGGCTATGTCAATGTGTTTTAGAAGACTACATATAGTGTTGTGTATGAGAGGCCTCTGATCATTCATTCTTGCATGTAATCATTTAACAAATATTTATTGAGTATCTCCTTTGTGCCAGGTGCTGTATGATGTGCTGAATCTATAATGGAGAACAAAATGCCTATGCTGTCTCTGTGTATGGAACGTAGAGCTGGTCAGAGACGACACTGAAGCTGAAACATGAAAGCTGCGTAAGAATTAGCCAAGCAGAAAGAAAGCAGGGCTCAAGAGCCTGAGCAAAGAAAGCACTTGGAATATGCAAGAGCTGGAAGAAAGCATGCCTGCCACAGCACACGTTTAGGGGACTGACGCATGAGAATAGAAAAGGCCAGGCCACACAGGCCTAGAGGCCTTATGGCATAGCTCTCTTTTATCTTAAGGTGATAGGAAGGAAATATGTTGGAAGGAACGTCCATCAGAACTGTGAAATAATAATGAAATGAATTTATATATATACACATATGTGTGTATATATGTGAATTTTTCCTAGAAGTTATAATTGTATATATGTAATTATCTGTTTATAACATATTTTTATATATTGTATCAATATATAGTTATATGTGTAATTTTATATATAATTTATATGTAATATACAGTTAGAAATAAAACATGCAATGTAACATAATTATAAATAAATGTATGTATATATAAAATGCAATTTTTATTTTAAAAACATCACGTTGGCTATTATGTGGTGATTAAAGAGGGTTATGAGTAGAAGCAAGAAGATCAAGGTGGCTGCCATCTCTCAGGTTCCTCAGTGTCTGTCCTCGTCTCCTTTGAAGGACAGGAAGACAGTGGCGTCAGCTCTTTGGCAGTTGGATGGGTATGCGTGACTAATCTGGTCAAGGGGCTCTGAGAAAAAGTGATGTGAAGCTCTTATGGGCCCAACTACAGAGAAGGGAATTCTCTTCTTTTGCCCCAGCAAACCCAGGAATGTGTGCTCTCAGGGGCACCTACTGCAAGTTGGAGATTCTCTCAGTCTGGGTCCTTTGGTGACAATGATAAGAAGCACTTCTACACATGCTCCATCTGTCACACACTAATCTATGCTAAATTAGTATCAAGAACAATAAATAAATCTATGTTATATTAATGATCCTGAGATTTCAGTGCTACTTTGTTACCTCAGACTAGCCCAACTTATCCTAACTAAAACACTGGAATAATAGGACTCAATTTGGGGGAATGTAAGAAACAATAGAGCAACAGATACACAAGTGTGCATCACCGTAGCAAGCACAAAGGAGATTCTAAGAAAATGGTAGCTAGAAACTAGTCCTATTGACTTTTTATTCCAGTCTCAGCTTTGTTGTTAACTGGTTACCTGGATTTTAGGTGGACTCTTCAGCTCTCTGAGTCTCAATTCCCTTCTCTGAGTGAGGGGTTTGCACTAGATCTCCAAAACCCTCACCACCTAACATTCTGAGCTGAGGGGATAACAAATGCAGAGGAGTCTGTGCTACATGGAAGAGCTGAGCGTTGCTTTTCTTTTCTCTTCTTTCTTCTCTGTTCATCAAGCAGAGTAAGCACATCCCTTGGATACCAGGTCAGTAGACACACAGTCCAAGGAACCAGGTCAGTAATACTCCCTTTTGCTTTTCTTTGCATAAAGAAACAATTAGGAAACAATTCATGATTCATTCAAGGCCACTGAACAAATCCTTAATTTATCTCTGGAGACTTACAAAGCCAACAGCTAGCCAGGGAAAATAAAAATACCAATTCTCCTGGCTAAGATAGTCAAGGTAGCAATAAACTAGTGTTAAGGGGTTTTCCATTTGGCCTCTGTGTGTCCTCTTAAGAGAACTGCCAGGCAAATCTGCAAATTCCCAGAACCACTGATCCAGACTTCCAAGTCAAAGGGAGGTTTGGGCTTTCTCCACGTCCTGGGCATTTCTGTGTTCAGGCAGTACATATAATCCATTTATGTGACAGAAATTCTTAGAAAAAACTGGGCTCTGGCTCCAAAGCTGCTACTAGCTAGCTGTGTGATTCTAGAGAAATGACTCTACATTGTCCACATCTCAGGATCCTCACTTGTGAAATGGTGATAATGAAACCCATCTTATCTCCCTCCTGCGGTTGTCACAATGATCAAAAGGGATGGAATAGAAGTGCATATCCTTTGAAAAGCACACTCTGCCCCACAGATGGCTTTGAGAACTATTGATGCATTGTTTTCATTACTGCTATTACGATCTTTCCCGCTCCACGATGATACATCTCAAGGGATCTTCCTTGTGCATGCCAGGGACCAAAAAAATAAAAATAAAAAAATAAAAAAAAAACTATCCCTTCTCTATTTGATACATGGTTTGGCTGTGAAGGGAATTTGCTGACTTGAAAATGTAAACAGCCTATTTCCACAGAGATGATTTTCCTTACACACAGCAACAACTGTTTTTTTTTTTCCTTTCTGAATGCACATGAATGCCTATCCTCCTGAGAGATCCTAACCACTTTCTATGTCTGTAATCGGTTTACCTTCCTAGGTGCCTGCTATTCTCTGAATAAAAGTACTAAAATAAACACCTTACCTTCAGATCTCATGGTAGTCTAGCCGACTGTTTTTACCCAACTCACATGCCCGAGCTCACTGGCTGGAAATAAAAACAAAGGAATTGGAGACCATGTTCTGTAACACACACACCCGCCCCCCAAAGGCATGCAGTGCAGTTATTTAGGTGGTGGGATGAGAAGACCGAGAGTAGAGACCCTTCACCCAATATCCCTAATGAGCACTATGAAATCCCCCATCCATAGGAAGCTTTAATCTTTGGGGTTATAAGACTTTTCCAGCATCCAGAACCCTTTCTAGTAATGTAAATCCATTTGGGAGTGTACTTGAAATTATTAGCTAAACCTTGGGTGAACTTATTGAGAGCTCGCCAGCAGCAAACTTTATGTAAGAGACACCAGAAAAGGATGTATGGGGCTGGAGGGACAAGTATGAGGAAAAGACAGAAGGATTTTGAGAAAGATGACAATGCTAGAGTTAAATTATATGAATCGAAACAAATAATGATTAAAATGACATAGCTGAGGCCCAGATAAATTAAACAGCTCATTAAGAATAGACGAAAGTTGACCGGGCGCAGTGGCTCAAGCCTGTAATCCCAGCACTTTGGGAGGCCGAGACGGGTGGATCACGAGGTCAGGAGATCGAGACCATCCTGGCTAACACGGCGAAATCCCGTCTCTACTAAAAAATACAAAAAACTAGCTGGACGAGGTGGCGGGCGCCTGTAGTCCCAGCTACTCGGGAGGCTGAGGCAGGAGAATTGCTTGAACCAGGGAGACAGAGGTTGCAGTGAGCCGAGATCGCACCACTGCACTCCAGACTGGGTGACAGAGCGAGACCCTGTCTCAAAAAAAAAAAAAAAAAAAAAAAAAAGGAAGAGACCAAAATTACCTTAATCCTAAGTCAGTGAGTGAATTTTAAATCTAAATGGCTGAAATAATTATGGAAATAGGCAAAACATTCCTCTAAGGGAAAAGATTCATCTGTTGGCAGTCCTCGGATTCAATATTCTCATAGTAGGAAACATTCTACACTGTGTCAGGCAGCATGCAAGACATGAGGAATAAAATCATGGACCTCCAAGAGGGCATGGAAGCTCAGGCAAACCGTGTTGATGCAAGATGCACCTGACCCAGAGGACTCTCCATGGGTAAAGAAGGGACTCTGAACCCAGGCTCAAGAGGACTGGTGAGAGATTCCTAGTGGCATCCAACCTGCTTTTGAAAGATGTCACCAGAGGAGACAGCACAAGGAGGATGCTCCAAGCAGAGAGAGCGGCATGTGTAAGGGCACAGCAGTATGACATTGCCTGGAGTCTGCCATGGATGCACACACATGCACGTGTTCTTACTGAAATGCTGCATCCAGCCAGGGTGAAAAATGAGGTTGAAGATATACAGTTACGGCATCTCTGAGAGCTCTTGATGCTGCTCTAAGTTTAGACTTTATCAAAGCAATACGGATTCATCTGGGAGTTAAAAAAGAAAGTGACAAGGTCGTAATTGTATTTCAGAAAAAGAAAAAACAGTCTGACAGCAGTGAAAGAGGTGGGTTTGAGAGGTTTGCAGCAGGGAAAATACAAAAGGAACAAATGCAGGAGATATTCAGGAGGTGAAATCATCCAAATTGAGTGAATGTTTGGATAAGCGACTGGTAGGATAAGTGTGGTTAAGGAAAATTCGCTGGTTTCATAACTATTTTAACATTAGAAGAAGAAAAAGTGTATAATTTCCGGGTGCAATGGGACTAATTTGCTTAGAGAACATTTGAATTTGTCTTAATTCAAATTGTACTGCTAAACCTAGAGGGAGAAAAGAAAATTATGAGGTAGAGATATGGCCTTATTTTCCCAATTTGGCTAATTACCATTATTACCCAGCACTTTTAGTGCTTGGAAGCTTGACTATCCTAAACTTAATAAGGAAAACGTATCTAAATGATGCCAAAAGTAATTGTCTTAGAATTTATGGAGGCAAGATGATGTTCTTCTTCATTCCAGAGATCAAGAAATATTTGTTAAATAGGTGAAAGCTTAACATTAAAACTACACCAGCTGAGTTACTGGTTAAGATGGCAGGTTAAACATATACATTAATTTTGTTTCCCCATGAAACCCACTAAATTCACTATAAATAATTTTTTTTGTAGAAACAAACTCTTGCAAATGGGAAGAAAGAAAATAAGACAACAGCAACCAAATTCTAGAAGCCAAAAAGCAAATGGATAAGAAGTAACTTGATAGAACCGAGAAAGCCAAATTACAAGTCAGCATCAAAGAAAACTGAAAGCCAACACAAGTTATACCATAGAATCCTCAAGAGGCCCCAGAAGTGGGCATCCCAGTCATGTTTGGAACTAGGAGAGGCAGGTAAAGGGAAGGAGGAGGTCAAAGTAACAGACATTTGGGTGAAGCCATCTAAGAATCAGGTAGACCACTGGTTGCCACTCTCTTCAACCTCATGACTCTAAAAGATTTTTGCTGCACCATAAAATTGTTGATACATATGCCCTTAAAAAAAAAAAAAAAGCAAAAAGCAAAACAGACGGTTTCTAGGGACATTAGCCACAGTTGAGGGTTTGGGCACCATACTGAAAAAAAAGGAAATAAGTAACTATGTAAAAAAAATGCTGACTGTTTCATCTCTAAGACAGTTGCTCTGGCAGTCAGAATTCTGCTGTTACAGGAGGAAGAGTGGGATAGAGTTTTTGGGGAAATCTGACCAGCACAAGGAGAAATTACCAAAGACATTGGAGCATTCTCTTGGAATCTGCAAGTTGACAACATGCCAGATAATTAGAGCTTCAAATAAACTTCTGAGTAGTTTATTCTTAATCATGATCAGGCACCTAGGTTTACCAGATGTCAGAGTTAAAGGAAAGCCTCTAAGATAAAGAAGCCACTCTAAGATAGAATACAGAGACCCAAAGGACAAACAGAACAAAAAAGAAAGGAGAAAACAGAGACCATGCCAAAAGAAGACCAAAAAGAAAAAAAAAAAAAAGGCACATAAAGCTATGATTCATACTTTCAGAGGGATAGGGTAATGCAGGCATGAAACAAAAAGAAGATAATATATAAGAAAATATTCCCATCATTTTAAATGAGTCCTTAGCAATTCAAATCATAAGCAGGAAATAAAATGAAAATATCAATTGAAGAGTTGTAAGATAAAGTTAAGTGAATATACCATAAAGTAGAACAAAGCATGTGGAACATCCCCTATCCAAATAACAGATGTTCTAGAAAAAGATATCACAGAAGTAAGAAAGGAGAAAATTACCACTGTAATATTTCAAGAGAAGTTCCTAGAAGTGAATGACAAGAGTTTTTAGATGTAAAGGACCTAGTGAGTGTCCAGCACAGTGAAATCACACAATTCTATAAGCTTCAAATGAGGGGGTAAGGAATTGAGGATTGGGATGGCATCAGGTTTCTCAACAATAACCCTGAAAGGAAACATTAAAAAATGCCTTTGAAATTTTGAAGGAAAATTATTTCTGATCTAAAAGTCTAAACCTGGGTAAACTAGCAATTAATATTTCAATAAAGATATTTTCGAACATTCAAGATTAAAAAATTCACTTCCCTCTTATTCTTTCTTTTTTTAATTTTTATTTTTAGTTCAGGAGTACATGTGCAGGATGTGCAGGTCTGTTGCATAGGTAAATGTGTGTCATTGTGGTTTGCTGCACTCATCAACCCATCACCTAGGTATTAAGCCCAGCATGCATTAGCTATTTTTCCTAATGCTCTCTCTCCACCTACCCCACCACCCAACAGGCCCCAGTGTGTGTTGTTCCCCTCCCTGTGTCCATGTGTTCTCATTGTTCACCCCTTTTCCTTTCTTAAGAAGCGACTGGAGTATGAGCTCTATGATAATAGTAATAACAATACTTAATAATAAACCAACAAAGAACAAGACGTAGGAAACAGGTCATTCAATATACGAGAAATGATGTGAGAATCTATGGAGACATCATAAAATGTTACATCAGAAGGACAGAGTTCCCCCTACTCAAGGGCAACCCAGAGTTTGGACCAATGCACCCCAAAAGGCAGACACACTGAAAGTTGTACACACTAAGATGCCCAATGCCATGATACATACACCTCATACCAACTTTTTACCAGAAAATAAAATTCCTTGGGGTTCTCAATAGTAGCTGGTCTGACTTTGCCTTGTCAACGTGCTAATAAATATCCTGTCCACTCTGCCGTGCTTCCTGAATCAGCTGAAGACACTCATTTTTCTTCACAGAAATGTTCAGCTTTGACCCACCCCGAGAGCTGTAGGTAGGGAATGATGAGTCCAGAAGCAGAGAATACCCCTGAGCATATCCCTGCTGGATATCTAGTACATGGTACACACCTTAACCCCACCACGTGGTCTGAATGGGGCCTCTGACATCCCTAGAGGAGAACTCATTCATGTAAACATTCCATGAAGGTGGGACCAAGAGATTTCTCAGACTTCTGTTTCTCTTCTCTTGGGAGTCGTTGTGTAATAGTGGCAATACTGCCTTTTTCTTATATAGCTACCCAAATTTCAAAACTAATCCATATATTATTTGAAAGCATTTACACTGTTGATAATATCATAAGTATAAGCAAGAGAGTAATTAAGCTAAAAACAGGATGATGAGTACTTCTGGAGGGTAAGATAAAACAGAATGTAATCAAGGACAGACATACAGAAGGACTCGAAGACACTGGCCATATTCTAATTCTTTACCTGGGTAGTGGGTGGGTAAGTGGGTAGACAGGTGATTACTATATAATTTATAGACTGTGCATATGTTTCATACACTCTTCTATCTATATATCAGTCAGGGTTCTCAAGAGAAACAGAATCAATAGGAGATATGTGTGTGTGTATATATATATATATATATATACATAAATATATATGGTATACATAGATATATATATACACACACATATATATGGAGATTTATTATGGGAATTGGCTCATGCAGTTATGGAGGGAAAGGTGTGCCACAATCTGCTCTCTGCAAGCTGGAGAACTAGGAAAGCTGGTGGTGTAACTCAGTCTGAGTCTGAAGGCCTGAGAATTGACATAAATGATGGCATGTGTTTTGATCCAAGTCTAAAAACCCGAGAACTGGGAGCACCCATGTCTACAGGCAGGAGAGGATGGATGTTTCAAACGGAAAGCAAAGGCTCCCTTCCTCAGCCTCTTTGTTCTATTTTGTCCCTCAGTGGATTTCATGACGTCCACCCACAATGGGGAGGACAATCTTCTTGATGTTGTCTACCCATCCATATGCTCATCTCTTCCAGAAACATCCTCACAGACACCCAGAAATAATGTTTCACCAGATATATGAGCATTCCTTAGTCCAGTCATGTTGACATAAAAGTAAACATTATAATAATACATATCAAAACTTGTACAAGTAAAAATAAGCAAATAAGCATTGTATACTTTTCATAGCTCTTTGCTTTTACACCCAACTGATCTTCCATGAAGATCTATTTGCTTCTGTTTTACATACACTCTTCTATCTATATATCAGTCAGGGTTCTCAAGAGAAACAGAACCAATAGGAGGTAAGTGTGTATATATACATATTTATATATGGTATACATATACACACACATATATATGGTATACAGATATACATATGATATACATACATATGTATACATATGTGTATATACGACATACATATATATCTGTATACCATATATGTGTGTATATATCATATATATATCTGTATACCATATATGTGTGTGTATATATGTATACACACATATATCATACATATATATATGGAGATTTATTATGGGAATTGGCTCATGCCAATTCTTTCTCTCTCTTTCTTTCATAATAAATACTTCTCTATTACCATCATCATCAAGAAAGGGTTCATATGTGACATAAGCAATACTTTTTAGAAGTCTTCAGAGAAATTCTTGAAGACCGGAATATTTAGGAAAGACATCTATGAATAACTCAAGTCCTACTTGAAGGAACTAGGTTGTGGTTGTCATGTACCAAATATCACAGCTTTTCCATTCCTCCCCACCCCCACCACAATGACAACTACCGTTCTTAGAATATAGTAGGTGTTCAGTAAATGGAATGGCTTAATATATGTTTGAAGAAGAGACATTCCAGTCTCTGATGCAAACAGTCTCATCTAAAGCTATGGTTGTCCTCACGCATCCCCCTGTGTACCATCTTTGTCTGCCCCTTGCCAGAATTATTGACTGAAGAGAGTTCCTGTAATGAGATTTTAATTAAGTCATGTCTTTTTTCTGTTAATTGACATGAGTAAATTATTCTGGATAATTTACTTATATAAATTCACATAATGTAAAAATGTATAATATAGATTCCCCAGAAGTTCTCACTGGCCAGCAGTGGTTTTGTTTTGTCACCATATATCCAAACTTGATGATCCAAAAGAACATTTTTTATGTTTCATTAATTCTACAAAACTTAAGAATTAATACTATAATCATCTCCTTAATGTTTTTTGACTATCTCATTGAAGAGAGTACTTCCATAGATGCTTCTGCCGCAATCATTATATAAAAGTGATGAGCTCGGGTCAGCAGAGCAACTTGGAAGGAACCCTGGAGGGCATTTGAGTACTTGAGTTATTGGCTTGTGCTCTGAGGTTTTATTGTGGATGCTCATGAAAAATGGAATTCAAGACCTATCGTTGACCTGAGAGCAACTAAATGTTTTTGAATGAGCCCCTTCCTCTGACTGTGGGCTATGTTTATTTCCACACTCCTCAAGTCAGTTTTCAGCTTAACTCCCAGCAGATATTTTGGTAATAATCATGGAAGGCTACTTTCACTGCTGTTACTGTCTCATTCAAATGCTCTTCATTTTCATTTTATTTTCGCTATCCTGGTTGGCCTTAGCTAGTGAAACTTTTTAATTATTTACCCAATAACTATTATAAAATGACAATCATTTGCCACAAGTTGTGCAAACTGTTACAGATAAAATGAAAACTAAGTCACGGAACATCCTTCCACACACACTGGAACTTATTTTATATCAATGAAACAATTGTATGTAATTACGCTCCATGATAAATGCTTTGAAGCAAAGATACAAAGTGCTATGAGAACATATTAACTAGAGAATCAAACTCCTGTGGCAGAAATGTTATAAAGTGTCATGAAGAGGAAGATTTTCTCTAAGAATGTAACATTTCCTACTATGCAGCCATAAAAAAGGAATGAGATCATGTTCTTTGTAGGGACATAGATGGAGCTGGAGGCCATCATCCTTAGCAAATTAACCCAGGAACAGAAAACAAAAACCACATGTTCTCACTTGTAAGTGGGAGCTAAATGATGAGAACACATGGACACATAGAGTGGGACAACACACACCAGGGCCTATCAGAGGATAGAGGGAGGGAGGAGGGAGAGGATCAGGAAAAACAACCAATGGATACTAGGTTTAATACCTGGGTGATGAAATAATATGTACAATAAACCCCCTTGACACACATTTACCTATGGAACAAACCTGCCCATCCTGCACATCTGCCTTTGAATTTAAAATAAAAATTTTAAAAAAAGAATGTAACATTTTCTATAAAATTGCAGGCTAGGGATGGGAGGAGGCAAGAAAGGAGCAGAGAATTTCTGAAAACAGAAGAATTAAAGAAGGCCTTCAAAACTGGAGGTCCCATTTCAAAGAACAATAAAAGAACAACATGGCTGGAACCCAGTGATCGTGACAAGAGATGACAATGGAGAAGCAGACAGGAGCCAGATCATACAGGCTGTGGACCACATTAAAGCTATTTCTGTCAATCTTCAGATCAACAAGATCCCTCTGGAGAGTTTTAATCAGAAAAGTGACAGTCAAATTTGCCCTTTAAAAGACCACTCTCCATACGATGAAGAGAAGTTTTGCAGTGGGCAACATGAGTATGGGAAAAATAGTAGGTTGTTCAGTGTTCTTCAAGAAAAAAAGTGGTTGGCCTAAAGCAAATGTAGCAAAGGAGTCACTTACACAGATATGAGCAAAATTCAGGAGTCAAAAAGGAAGATGCAGCCATTGGCGCACCACACCACAGCCTGAAGGGACAAAGAGAGAGGCAGTTTACCAAAGCCTGGCAGGGTGGGGGCAGTAGCATCCAGGACAGCTGACAAAGCAAGGGATGGAGAAAAATATTTTCATCTCTCCACTTCCCAATGCCCATCTCTTGCCAATACTTTCTCAGCCAGACCCACTTGGAGGGCCTAAGTCAAGGTCAAGTCAGAACAGGGCAGAGAAGGACAAAGAATGGGTCTTGAGAAAGGGGTCAAACAGAATGACAAGCCCAAGCGGTTGGCCAGCTCCTCCCATTGTCCATATGTAAAGAGGAACAGAAGTGAATGGAATGGAGGCAAAATCAACAGGCTATGATGACGAAAAAGGAAGAAGGGGGGGGGTGGTGGCAAGCACTTCTCCTCAGATTCTGCCTGGTGCAATGAGACTGATACTGATACTCTGAAAATATAAGAAAAAGGAAAGGGACAGTGTGATGATGTTGAGATGTGAGCTCAGATCAGAACATGCTGAATTTGAAGTATATTCAAGACTATCTAGAATGAATGTTGAATAACATTTTGGTAATCTCAAATCCATATGAACCATCAAGCTATAGCGAGTTCCTCAAGTGCAGCCCCTGGTCATAACCAAACATCCCACAAATCCAAGGCATCAGCTATAGGAGTCCTGGAAAAGTGAACATGAATGGATAGTGCAGTCCCTCATCCTAGAGTTTGGACTGAGCATCCAGCTAGAATTAGGCTGTTTTATCTCCCATCTAGAACAACAGATGGAGCAGCTAGACCCTGCAGCAACAGTGTTCACTCTCACAAAGTGATTGAAAGTCCATTTTCAAAGGCATTGTGCCTGTGAATAGAGTCACAAGCACTTCTGGCTGACTGTGGGGCATTAACACGAATCCTCTTCCATTGACTGTGATGGTCCCTGGCTTGTATTTCCACAAGATAACAGTGGCAGTCAGACTGATCCCTTAGACAGTGTCTCCTCTGTAACCACAACTTCTTGCAGTGTCCTGTGCTTGCAGTGTGTATGGGAGGTGGCTGTAAAGTCACCAGTGCTTTGGGATGAGGATGGGAGTGATGGTGCTGAAGGTGTTCCTCCTTTTTCCATCTTCAAGGAAGTTCCTGATTTAATTCCACTTTGCATTGACACTCCACTCTCCATTTATGAAGGCTCTACCTCTTTATTGTGTGAGACTACAGTCATGTGTCTCAGAAAGATGTTTTGGACAACATCAATCCACATATACGACAATAGTCCCATAAGATTATAACACAGTGTTTTGACTATGTCTTTTCTATGTTTAGATATGCTTACATACATGCTTATCATCGTGCTACAATTGCCTACAGTATTCAGTACAGTAACATACTGTACCATTTTCTATCTTAGGAGCAATAGGCTGTACCATATAACCTAGATGTGTAGCAGGCTATACCATCTAGGTTTGTGTAAGCATACTCTGTGATGTTTGCACAATGATGAAATTGCCTAACAACACATTTCTCAGAACACATCTCTGTCATTAAATGGTGCATGACTATACTTTATAACTGTTGGTTCTCTAATCAGAATCCCCCTGTGTGTGTACAAAAATTCTGCTCATATCTTCCCAACTCCTCCTACCTCAGAATCAAAAGTCCTTGTTTAACTACGGGCCATAAATGTTAATACTGTCAAACTAGATACACTAACTTCTGGCTCAGTGTTCAGATCATAATTAATACATCATGTCTTGTGCCTCAGAAAATCAGGCCAATCTCTGGACAACAGTCACAACTGTAGAACATTAGGGAATAGTCCCATTTGGACTGGGATTTTGTAAAAAGCTAAATTGGTAGAACGTGATGGGCTGCTCACTAGTTCTGATCTATAAGGATTCTGGGCTTTAAGGAATTCAATTTTTTTATAGAGAGATAGAGGGAATAATTGAAACAATACCTGGTTGAAAAGAAGTGCATGCAGGATTTAGTGACCCCACATTTAACACAGAGCTAGTCATAAACAATCAATAAACTCTTGTCTAGAGATTGATCTCACAACCGTAATTACATTTCATTCTGTGTGATAAGAGTTATGATAGAGGGAACCACAGAGTCCAAAGGAAGCCCTGAGAAGGAGCCTCAAAGTAAAATTAAGGAAAAGGGAATGTAAATTGTGGACTATGTCCCAGAGTAACTGTTTACATGGTGGACAAATGATATGACATCAAAAGGAGAGGATTACAGGAAAAGTGAAGTTTGGAATGATAACTGCATAGGTTTAACTATTTGAAACTAAGACCTACTCATCTCTGAGACATAAATACACATGTAATGAACTAAATACTTGTGTCCCCCATCCTAATTTATATGTTGAAATCCTTACCAAAGTGATGGTACCAGGAGATGAGGGCTTTGGGGAGGTGATTAGGTAATGAGGGTACAGACTTCATGAATGGGATTAGTGCTTTTATAAAAGAGACCCAACAGGGCTCCCTCATTCCTTCCATCATGTGAAGACACAGCAAGAAGACAGAATTCTATGAACCAGGAAGCAGGATCTCACCAGGCACTAAATCTGCCATATCTTAAGCTTGGACTTCCCAGTCTCCAGAACTGCAAGAAATAACTGTTTTTTTCTTTAAACCATCCAGTCTATGGTATTTTTTGTTATAACTGCCTCAGTGACCTAGGACAACACATAAAGGTGTTTTCTATGGGATATTTTAGATTATTACCATACCTTTTCCAGATTGTTTTGTAATGTCTGATCCTCTTCTCAACTTTAGGAATAAATACAGATATTGTAAAATGAGAAACAGGATTACATAAAAGTAAAAAGAAAATTCACACTCTTGGCTATCATTGTGCAATTTCTCTCCCAATCATCAATAAAAACAGAATGAGAAACAATCAAGGAGCCCATATTTTCTAATTGACCAATGTACACTACCTTTGTGTTGGTGATTGCACACAACAACATAACTAATGTTGAGGAATGCAACTTCAAGCCCATTAGGTCAGCTGTCCCCTCGGCTGGCACAGAAACCAGTGCCCCAGAAATGATGAATAAGCATTGTTCACAATCAGATTACTATCATGGTTTGCCAAAGAGCGTTTCTCTTTGGCAATAAAATATGACTTTGTTTTCAGTGTCTGACATGATTAAGTTAAACGTGTGAAGATTCCTAACCTTATCGATTTCGTTGTATTATGCTCATATTTCTCATGCTTTTCAGCACCTTGCTTGTGCCTAAATAGAGGGAGACATTTGAAAGAAGAGCTACTGTTTAGGAGTTGGAAAGCATACAGGCCAGGCAATGTGGAATAATGCTTCATGGTAAAGGTAAGATGCTAAAGAGTTCTAGAAAGACTAATAAATTTGCCTTTTTCTCAAATTTGGCTATTTGCTAAAGAAAGATAGCTTCATGGAGATGTTCATAAAATCATACAGCTGAAACAGCCCCAAGAAGTGGTTTAGTCATCTTCCTTCATTTTACAGGTGAGAAATAGAAGGTTAAACGTAGTAACATGACTTGTGTAAAAATCACAGTAAGTGATAAAATCAAAACTGGAATCAAAGCTTGTTGATCTGAAAACTAGGCCACTTTCACTTGATCTTGAACAATCTTTAATACTTCTAAGCCTCAGTTTCCTCATCTGTAAAATGGAGATAATAGCGTATATCTTATAGAGTGGTTGGTGGAATTGCATGATCATAATACATGCAGAATTGCTTACCTCCATGCTTTTTATGTGGCATCTAATAATAGTAGATGTTAAACTATACTTTTAACACATGTGTTCCTTCAGTATTTTTATTAGGCCCTAGCCTCCCGTGAAGTCAGCAATTGAATATATGGTGTGGCTCAAATGTACTGAAGAGGGCCTCTTTACCAAATGTGTATTTTACATTAAGGTCCCGAAAATCCCTCCCCTAAAGGATTTTTCTTTGGGTTAAACATTACCTTCTTTGCCAAATACATTTTTATAATGGGTATAGGCTTGTATTAATGCACTAACATTATTTATTCTGAGTTTAACCAATTCTTTATTTCTAATACAATATAAAGGAAGATAGGATACAGTTTCTGGAGGCTTAGGAAGTGAGTTAAACCTCTAAGGAGAACTCAAAGGGTAGAGGGAAGGTGTTGCTAATACACCAGCAAGCCTTCCACACACACGTTGGGTACATTCCCACTTCCCAGCACACTATGCTGAATTCTATGTTCCTCGGATCACAGCTGAGACAATGACCAATCATGGAACACTACATTTAAATAAAAACATTGGAAAAGTACAAAATATCTGGAGGAAGAAGGAATGGGATTCAATGAAATTTAGATTCCTATAATAAAAGAACAAGTTCAAGAAATGGGCAAATTGAGAAACAAACAAACAGGAGGTAGAGGTAGGATGGACTTGATTCCTTCCCTCCTATATCAGAAGGATTATTTCATAAAGGCACCATGAATCCTCTTAGCATGCCTGGACAGTCATTTACCTCTTCCTCTAAAATCCCTACAGCTTTGCTCTACTGAAATTTATTGCAACACAACTTGAATATGTCTTTTTCTTCTCACTAGATATTCAGCTCCTTGAGAGCTAGGGCTATGTCTTCCTCACCTCTGTATTCCCACTTGTAAGACAGCACTGATATGTATCTTTTTGTTAGTGAACAAGCAACCTGTTCTGCATAGCTTCAAAAAGCAGGACTAACATTTTGGGTGTGATTTTCATAGATTATTTTAGCTCCCTATCAGGAAAACATTCTTAACGCTTAGGCTCAAACATCAGTTTATATTAGCTGTTTCATGGAGAAAGAAGCATCAGTGGCTCTTCTGTCAGGGATGTGGGACCCTGCATTATCTGGGAAGTTGCATTAATAACTACTAAGATTAGTTCAGGACTTTAAGATTTTTACTTATACTACTGAAATAGCCCTCACTGGCCTCCCTGACATTCTCTTTCCTCTCTAACCCATCCTCCACATTTCTTTAAGAGTTATTGCTAAAGCACAAATGTCATGTTCACCTGTATTTCTTGAAAACCCCCTGGATCTCATTGCCTACATCCACATTTGTTAAAGAATTTGTTTTTACAGAATATTATTCCCACTGAATAGTCAACAGACAATGAGTACAATTGTAAAGTAAGTTTGCAAAATGCCACACTCTCGTCCTCTCTTAGAGATTTGGGTGCTCCCTAGTACATGCTACAGAGGACAATTTCAATTTCTTTCTAGTCTCATCTTAATCAGATTTACTTTCATTTTGACATTACCTATAGTGTCTATGTTTGTCACTTCCTGTTCTTGCCATTTGAGACATGCCATCTCTTGTGAGATGGATCATTAGGGTGAGTAGAGAGAAAAGGAGCATGGGATGTGCAGCAGGTGGAGGGGAGAGGAAGATAATTTCTGGAGGGCATAAAGCAACACTTCATAGCTAAAGAGGCTGACCCTCTGAGATTGTTGAGACTCCACATCTGGCAACATATATAAATGCTCGATGCTGAAACAACTTCCACAAAGTTCACTGGCACATTTCCACTCCTTAAAAAAAAAAAAAAAAAAAAAAAAAAAAAAAAATTTAGCCTTTTCCACACTTTCTTTTCTCTCTACAGAGCCTCTTTTCTCTCCTTCTCTCAGTGAAATGCATCCAGACACTGAAAACTAGCATCTATAAGCCTTAATAAAGGATAACAAAGGACCAATCAGTGACAGGGAAAGCTAACATCAACCAGAGTTATCAATGCTCTACAGGTGACACCATTGGGAAACTGCCCTGATTCACTTTTGCAGGCTGATGCACCCAGGCCCCTGTTGCTGTGGGTGCTGGCTGCTAATGCCCCCAGCTGTTCTCTTTTTCAGGAAATTACCTAGCATGGAACTAGAGCCATCTAGCTCTCAAGTTACAGCCCTATTTATCCCTTCCCTATTGAACAGCCTGCAGTCAATAACTGACTGACACAAGAGAACAAAATTCCAGCCCCTCAACTCAAAATGGGGCTAGCACTGTGGTTCAGTTTCTGCTCCAGAACTCTCTATGGGATCAGACTGAAGCTGAACTCAAGCTGAGACCACATCTTCATTTAACTTCGTCCCCATCCTGTTTATCCACATTCTTCCTCTAAGGAGCACTCACTCAATAACAACGGCACCCAAATTCCTGTCTCAGGATCTGTTTCTAGAGAACCTAACCTAAGACACCCCCAATATGGTTTGGCTGCATGTCCCCACCCAAATCTCATCTTGAAATCCCATGTGTTGTAGGAGGGACTCAGTTGGAGGTAACTGAATCATGGTTGCAAGTCTTTTCCATGCTGTTCTCGTGATAGTGAATAAGTCTCAGGAGATCTGACGGTTTTACTAAGAGGAGTTTGCCTGCACAAGTTCTCTCTCTTTGCCGGCTGCCATTCGTGTAAGACGTGACTTGCTCCTCCTTGCCTTCTGCCATGATTGTGAGGCCTCCCCAGCCATGTGGAACTGTAAGTCTATTAACCTTTCTTTCTTTTGTAAATTCCCCAGTCTCAGGTATATCTTTATCAGCAGCTTGAGAATGGACAAATACACCCCAAAAAGACCAATCAGAGGCATCATTTCTTCCCAAACTTAAAGTCTTTAAAAGTAATTGCTCATGGTTCTCCCTCTCTTCCTTCTGTGATATATCTTCTTTCATAGTCATCATATCTGGTAGATGAGTGTTTATTGCAGTTAAATAAAGAAAAGCTGAGTGCAGTTCCAAAACTAAAACCATCTTTTAAGAGCTTCTTCCCGGGTCACTGCTTCCCCCAGTTGCTGATGATTATAAAATTATTGAAAAATATAGCATAATTAAAGATGCAGTAATATATTTGTAATATTTATATTTCTCCTATTATCATAATTCCCAGAGGGTTTTTTTAGTCCCATCTCTAAGTATACATAGATTCAATACTAATGCAATGACTTCTCTAACCCAGAGTTCTTTGATTTATCTTCTATGGTTAGGTTCTTTCATCAGCTGGCTTGTTTGTTTTTTGAAGGATCATGGACTTTATATTCCTAGATTGCTCA
The DNA here is from genome assembly GCF_001698545.2 of Rhinopithecus bieti. Taxonomy (NCBI): domain Eukaryota; kingdom Metazoa; phylum Chordata; class Mammalia; order Primates; family Cercopithecidae; genus Rhinopithecus; species Rhinopithecus bieti. The sequence continues at coordinate 368,651 of NW_016821735.1, read as the reverse complement.
TTAATATATAGCCTTTACATTGAAGAACAGCTTGACTGGGTATACAAACTTTGGATAACAGTATCTATAATCATACAATTTTTCTTCTGTGTTCTGGCATTCAATTCTGCCATGAAGAATTTTAGACTAGCTTGATTTTTCTGCTTGGATGGCTGCAGACTTTCTTTCTATTCATCAGGAGATGTTTCACATAAACTTTTCCTAAAACACAATAGGCTTTTATTTAACATTAAGATTCAGGTTTTAGTTGATTTTAGGAGACGTTATTTTAACAAATATTTAACTTTTTCCTGTGTTATATTATTCTCTTTTTTAGACTATAATTTATGTCATAACTTATATCTTCTGTCTGACTTCCATATCTATAAAATTGTCTCTAATTACTTTCTAATTTTTTTGTTTCATTTATTTTTCTGTGATTTTTTCAAGCCTTCTATGCTCATGGATGCTGTTTTCTGTGTTTTCTTTCTTAATTATTTAGGTTCTTAATGCGGTGACAGTTTTTGATGACTTTATTTTTACATTTCATTTATTTCTTAAAATCGGCCTGTCTGATTATCCTTTCAATGCAGTGTGTGTGTGTGTGAGAGAGAGAGATTAGATTTGATACCATTTTGTTAAGTTGGTATCTTTTATTAATTTTATGTCTTTTTGCAACTAGTTTATATTCGTTTTATTTAAAATTATGAAGACTATTTTTTATTTACTTTCTTCTTCATTTTTTTTCTGATATTGTCAGATTTGCCATTTTGTTTCCCATGTCCCTTTACTCTACAGGTCTTGTTTTAGGTCTTCTGCTCATGGTGCTTCTTGGAATAAGGAAAGTTCTCTCTAGACCAGAGTTCTGCCCAAGAGTAGGGGACAGAATGGGCAAGTATGATCCGGAGAAGCTATCACTTTCCACTTTGGTATGTTATCTTGGAAAGCTGTTGAAACAAATCAGCCACATTTTTTCTATTTGAGTATTTGGTTCTGCTAAGGTTTCAGCATCCCCTTTGGATCAGCTTGGTTCACAGCAAGCCCATATCTCATACATCCTCTCTTTCATGATTGGCAGTTGTTGTTTATCTCTTCAAATGACTGTGATAAGCAGACTCAGAGGATCCATAACACCTTTCAAGATAGAGAGAAGATTAGATTGGGTTTTGGCATGCTATCATGGCAAAGATGGAGGTTCTTCTCTTCTTTTTCTTCATATTGGCGGACACTTTCATAAAGAGAAGCAAGGTAAAAACGTCCTTATGCAATCATCTTTTGCTAGAATTCAATACATTGTTCATGCTTCATTGTGGTCCTCTTTTGCCTTTCCATTTATTTGTTGTTACCTAATGAAGAAATATATATGCTTCCTTAATCTGCTGTCAATTTGCAATGATTTTTATAGACAAAAGTGGTGGCATTCTTGCAGTCAGTGTCTTGCCTTTAAGCAATAACCCTTAAGAAGCAGCCTCTAGGAATGCATTATGTCCAAATTGAGGGTCATCTGTATTTTACTTAATTCATTTACTCACCCCTCATTCATTCACCAGATATCTATTGAGTGCCTCTGATGTGTGTTGGCTTAAATAGAAATGGAGAAAAACACACTTACCAGTGCTCCATAAATCCCCTTGAGATAAAGAAAAAAGTTTCAAGGAACTTGATGATAGTTTTAGAGACTAATTTTATTTGCTCTGCATTTCTATCATCCATAAATATTATTAGGGGATGATTATCTGCTTTGTTCCTGACCAAGGAAATTGAATTTCATGAGCTACTGATGAGATTGATTTTTCTAAGGAAAGAATATTGGTCAGTTGTTTCAGTAGAATTTTCTTTTTTCTTGGTTGTTGTGTTTTGAAAGCAGAAAATACGTGCTCCTGGGAAGATTTAAAGATGTGAGTATTTTTATAACAACCCCACCACAATACATGAAGAGGAATGTAAAATAACTTCATGTAAATCCCACAGGTGAATGAGTAAGGGTGTATTTTGTAGACTTCTAAAACAACTCATTCAATTGCCTGAGTTCTTTGGAGAAAATATGCCATCTAAAGCCAATAAACTTGTAAATAAGTAATAGGATAATGCAGCTATGTGGATGGAAAACATTAAAAGTGGATGATGGCTCCATGCTATGAATCTGAGAAGAACATTTGCTGCTGTTTTGAGGAAAGATGGAACCAGATTTAGAACTGGACTAATAATGTGTCCTATTTTCCTCTAGAATGAAAACAATTTTGTTTAGGGAATATGACTCTGGCTCTCTGACTCGGGAATTCAGTTGCAGAAACTGTTAACTGAAAATTAATTGAGATGTTTGACCTTCTATAGTTTACCAGGGTGTGCAGGACTGGAAATGTCTTTGTCACATGTAGAATATCATTAGGGTATCTCAGACCTCTGAATCCAATTGTCTTTTTAGATCAATGTTTGCAAAGTGAATGGCACTGAACAAAGGATAGCTCAGGGTCAGTCTGCTCCCAAATAACCAACATTGATAAAATAATTAAATAAAAGCTAGCACACTGAGGTCTCGTTAATAGTTCTTCTGTAGTGTCAGATGGGGTGAGGTCTGGATTAAGTGGCCAAGACGAGGAAAACAGTGAGAAGTTCAGTGGCTGACAGAGTTTCTCTATCTTGATCAGGAAACCTCCTAAAGGTAGCTAAATTGTCTGTCAGTCTCAGTATCTGACAAATATTAACCTGGCACGTGTATAGAAATGAAGAGATATTTCCTTTTCATTAAGGAAGAAATTCCTATCAATGAATGATATTATAATCATAGAAAATTCAGGTCTGGAAATGAATTTAGGACTCATCAGAGACAGTAGGCCTTCAATCTCTTTCACAGGCAAACCTTTTCTTCAAACAGTGTCTTAAGTTAAAGCCTAACAGATAAAAACTAATAAAACTGGAGTCGCTCAGGGCTCAGGCGGAAACCGCTGACCTTACTACCCAGCCTCTGAGTAATAAGCTGAATGGATACAGCTCCATGAAACACAGTTTGAAAAGCTGAGCTGACCAGAAAAGGATCACACAATTATATAGTGGCAAAGCTAAAACCAGTAGTTGGCTAACCCGCTTTGATGACAATAATATTTACCAGTATTTTTCAAACTGTAATGCCACGTGAATCACCTGGAACTCTTACTAAAATGCAGATGATGACACCATGATCTGAGAGGGCCTAGGATCTGCATTTCTAGCAATCTCCCAGGTGATGCCACAGCTGCCGCTCCCGGGAGGACAGCTGGAGAAACAAGAGACTTTCCAGGACACCACATGAAGGAGGTGAGCAAGCATCCTGGAAGGAACTATAGTCTAAATGATTAAGTCAGCTGCCTGAAAAACTGCTAATTCACACCTTCTGTCTTCACAATCTTAATCACTACCTGAAAATAGAAGGGAGAACATATGCAGAGCAAAGGATGAAATCTGTCAGTCCAACGTGGCTCAAAAATCAATCCTTAGAGAATTAACATAAAAACAATGAATAGGCTCTGCACGGTGGCTCACGCCTGTAATCCCAGCACTTTGGGAGGCCAAGGCCTGTGGATCACGTGAGGCCGGGAGTTTGAGACCAGCCTGGCCAACATGGCGAAACCCCATCTCTACTAAAAAAACAAAAATTAGCCAGGTGAGGTGGTGGGTGCCTGTAATCCCAGCTACTCAAGAGGCTGAGGCAGGAGAATCACCTGAACCTGGAAGGCAGAAGTTGCAGTGAGCCAAGATCGGCCACTGCACTCTAGCCTGAGCAACAGAGCAGGACTCCATCTTAAAAAAAAAAAAAAAAAAAGAATGGCTCATACTAGTCCTGATTGTTTTGAAATCCTAAAACCAAATTTGAAAATCTTGAATTTTAAAGCAATATGTTGAGGAAGAATCTACAAATGAAATGAGTGAATCGGTACAGAAGACAAAAGGTCAATGACTGCCTATAGAAATGCTGTCCAATATACGAAGCTAAACCTGACAGGTCCTCAACATTCCTTTTGTGGCTTGATCCATCTTGGCACTCATCATTTCTGAGCCTCCCCTCTGCAGCTGGCTGTTCACCTCACTGATTTGGATAGTACCAGCTTTCCCATTAAACTTTAGCTATTCTGTGCCCCAGCCACCAGATTCTTCATGTATCTGAGGTGGCTGATCAAGTAATTTGCAGGTTAAAAATAGCTTAATGTGTTTTCATTTCAAAATGGTATTTGGATTCACATAATGGCCTTAGAAACTGTAATGTAAATTGGTAATAAAAATATGAGTAAAATGTCTTACACACTTCCTTAAAGTCCTGATTATCTTACCATGAAGACAGACCCTGAATTTTTTTTTTTTTTTTTTGAGACAGAGTCTCACTCTGTCTCACCCAGGCTGGAGTGTAGTGGCGTGATCTTAGCTCACTGTAGCTTCCGTCTTCCGGGTTCAACCAATTCTCCTGTCTCAGCCTCTCAAGTAGCTGGGACTATAGGCATGTGCCACCACACCTGGCTAATTTTATATTTTTAGTAGAGATGGGGTTTCACCATGTTGGCCAGGCTGGTCTCGAACTCCTGACATCAGGTGATCCTCCTGCCCTGGTCTCCCAAAGTGGTGGGATTACAGGCATGAGTCACTCTGCTCGGCCATATCCTGATTTCTTAATAGAAATACCACTTGAATTTGTTCATGAAATGACTAGATCTTTTAAAGAAAGGTTAGCTTCTTCAAACCCTAAAGATTCAGTTATTTACCTGTGATATCAAATCTGCAATGGAAACTAAAGTGAAATGCCATGTAACAAAGATCTCACTAAATCAATACCAAGGATATAGAATACCCTAAAGTTAGTTAGAAAAAAAATGCATTTTGAGAAACTGATGGAAAACTAATTGTATTAACTGTTATACACCAAAATTGCTATAATCTATCTGTGGCTTTTAAGAATTCCTGCAACAAATATTACCTAAAAGCTTAGCATCTTTGAGTGTTAAACACCAGTAGTTCAGTTCATAAAACAAAAGTAGAAGTTTAAAAAAAGCCCAACAATGTATTGTCAGAAAACAGCTCCAGTCCGTTTATATTTTTTAACGAAATACTCTTTTGAGTTTAATGTGGTAAACCAGTTTAAACTATTTAGAAGCCTGCATTTGGAATTGCTTTCTTGTAATTTGGTAAAGTACAAGCAAAGCATTTGAATAATAAAAGAGAGGCATTTTCTCCTCAATACTACGTTAAGTAAAAGCAAATCACTGATATAATCCTGTTTCCATGGGAACCTAAGTATAGAGCCAGTCTAATACAAGGCATTTCTCCTAGTACACATATTTCCCCCTTTTCCTAAAAATGTACTTTTGATGGCTGTCCAAAGGCTAAAGAGTAAGAGCTGAGAACAAAATCATCATCTTTCTTCAACTTTTCCAGGGTTGAGAGAACTGCAAAAGTAGCTAAAACAGAAAACCGCAGAGTCTTATCATAGCAGGGCTGGAGCAAGAGCTGGCTGGAAGAATGGACTTTGCTGGGGGTGGGGGTGGCGGCGGGCGGGGGTAGCCTTAATAAATCTCTGACTGAAATTTGGAGATTAAATTTGAACCTGTCAACCTAATCACAATGATCTCCCAAATTTGCGCATGCAGCCTGCTGTAGAGCAATGTCTTCCTCCCATTCCCACCATCTTTAACTGGAATGCAACCATTCTAGGAACTCTCTTTCTATCTAGAACAGTTGTTCTAAGTGTTGTTACTGAGCCAGCAACATCTGTAGCACCTGGGAAGGTGTTAAAAATGCAAATTATTGGGTTCCCCCTCAGATCTACTGAATCAGAGACTTAGGAGGATGGGGTCCAGCAAGCTGTGTCTTAACAACCCTCTGCGTGATTCTAATGCATGCTGTAGAACCACCAGTTACATATTTATTTGAACAGAGACTTTTGGGAGGTGGAGACTTCACCATGGAGCTAAATAACTCTCAGCATGCGGAAAGAGTAGCTAGAATTAATGTTTCAACCTCAGCACCAGCGCTAAGGAGATCCACAATGAAGTTAAGTATCTTGGGGACTGACCCAGGGAGTAGAATAATGCTAGAAAAAAAAAGTTCATGTGAGATGTAGATGTTATACAGAATTATGGATCAAAATTAAATGATAAAATTCAACAGAAAAAAAAGGAAAAGGAGAGGAAGACGAAGAGGAGAGCTATTTTTAATACCATAGAAATTTCACTTAAAATGAAATTGGGTTAGCAACTACCTCTAGCTCTAAGCGGTAACTAAATACATTTATAAAACTTTTGGATACACGATATTTTATTTTGACTTTTAGTGTTGTACTATTTTCTATCTACCTGAGGAGAAAGACACCTTTATTTGAGAACTACATGAGCATTTTATTTTTAAGAAAATTAGTTTCAGACTGCACTGTGCCAAAAGCTCTATTTGTAAGTCATATCTTCAGTAAGCCTTATGTCTTTCTAAAGTGCTACGGTCCTCTTGCCTGGACTTATTAGAGCATCACAGGTGGGCCAGATGTCTGTTGCTGATGTGCTGCAAAGAGATTCTAGGGTATATTAGACATCCGGACCTTGGTACCTTTAAAGTTTGTTTCCAACATTAAAATTCTCTCATCACAAATTAGGCTCTGACAAGACACAAGAGTCATTATTCTCAATGTTTATGTCCATGATAAAATGGTATGGTTGTAGAATATTGGGAAGTAAACCTGATCCTAAGATGAAATTGGAAATTGTCTTGAGGATAAATGCTCAACTCCAAGCATGTTTCTTTTCTCTTTACACTTTCTCTTTAAGGAACGTACAGAAAAGGAAGATCTGTTATTTGAAGAGGCTTGTGCCTAGATTTCAGTTAAGCAAATAGCTACAAACTATAGTGTAGTGTGCTGTATAATACTGCTTATGCACAACTTGCTTTCCCTTATTACTTCTGAGTATGGTTTAGGAGTTAAGCCATGATATCTATTGGTAATAGGAGTAAAGGATAACTCCTATTGCTGTTATAGGGAATTAGTGCAAATACTCTGATGGGATCCTCATCTGCTTTATTCCTGCCTCCAACATGGAAAGAAAAGAAAAAAAAAAAAAAAAAAGAAAAAAAAGATGTTTCCCAGTTATCATAGGTGGTACACAAATCTAACTCTGCACATGGATACCGGAAAGGCCTTTCCCACTCTTCTCTTTGCCATTGCTGCCTCAGTGGTTTCCACATCCCCAAGTTGTCAGTGGTGGCAAAGTTTGAGGCAAAATCTTTGGTACTGAAACACAGCCTGGAGCTTAAGTTAAATCCTGAGGGCATGTGAAATGTCAATGCCTTAAGCTTCTCTGGTCTCAAAATAACTTAAATTCCTGGAAAGAACCCGGGAAAATAGAGAACTAAAAGTAAACTGTGAATTTTTATAGATGCTAAAATTCAGTTCTAATTATAGGTTGGTTTTGAAGGTGTTTTTAGGGGGTAGGATTGTAGAGTACCGAAAGCATTGCCCTGAGGGTTAAGGACACCCAGGTCTAGACATGGATTTGCTTCTAATCGCTTAAGCTCTCTGACCTCAGTTTCCTTCTCTATAAAATGAGTGTAGTAAGAGTATCTACATCACAGAGTTGGTGGGGAGATTAGGTGCTTCAAACCACGCACCTAGTCCAGGTTCATCACTCAATATAGGTCAGCTACAAGTGTTTATTATCAGCTAGCCATGAGCAAATTATTTCGTTAGATTAGACCACAGATTCTTTTCACATTGTGAGGAAGATAGAATGTGTTCCACTGAATTTTAGGTTTTCTTGAAAGCTCCTCAGATTTAACCTTGGAGAAAGAGAAGGACAGTGAAGGGAAAGAAAGATGTCTTGGGTAACACAAACATTGCTTTTGATTCAAACTCTAGTAGCCAGGTTTTCTGTATTTTATGCATTTATGGTCAATTTTACTTAATTGAAATATAAATGGGGGGAATAATTATGTTGATTTCTTTAAAGTTTCAAAACAATGGGCCAGATATTCTCAAGATCTTTTGAACTCTGAAGTCCTTTGATTTTCAATGAGTATATTAATTCACCTGTCCTGATAAATATATTCAGTACAAAAATATACTTTACATAACTAAAAGGGCAAATTCATGCCTTCTCTTCCCAAAATACAGACACAAGAAGAGGTCTTAGCTAGTCATCTTTCCTTTCTATAGCAATTCCAAAGTTTTTCTTTTCTTTTCTTTTTTCTTTCTTTCTTTCTTTCTTTCTTTCTTTTTTCTTTTCTTTGTCTGTCTTTCCTTTCTCCTTCCTTCCTTCCTTCTTTCTCCTTCCTTCCTTCTTTCTCCTTCCTTCCTGCCTTCCTTCCTTCCTTCCATTTTTCTAAAGCCTCAGATATTCAGATACATTTGGTCTAGAAAAGGTCTAATTTCTTTTTTTGTTTTTTTGTTTTTTTCTTTTTGAGACGGAGTTTCACTCTTGTTGCCCAGGCTGGAGTGCAGTGGCGCAATCTCAGCTCACTGCCACTTCTACCTTCCGGTTTCAAGCAATTCTTCTGCCTCAGCCTCTGGAGTAGCTGGAATTACAGGTGCCCACCACCACACCTGGTTAATTTTTTGTATTTTTAGTAGAGACAGCGTTTCACCATGTTGGCCAGGCTGGTCTCGAACTCTGACCTCGTGATCTACCTGCCTTGGCCTCCCAGAGTGTTGGATTACAGGCATGAACCACTGCGCCCGGCCATAAAGGTCCAATTTCTTATTCCCAAGTTGAGAGAACATATATAAAAGGACAAGGTGAAATGAGAATGAAGAGGGAATTAAGAAAAGTAATGAAGGTTGTTTCATATGATAATGAGAAATAGTACTCCCACTGTAAAAAAAAAGAGCCTTGTAAATTATGGAGCAAGTTTCTCTTCTCACCTACCTCTTCTTCTTCTCCTCCCTTCCCTTCCCCTTCCTTCCTCCTTTTCTTCTTCTTCACTTTCAAAGGTATCCTAAGCAGTAAAATGCAATTCCTTGAACAGTCAAATGTTCAGTCAATGATCTGCATTTTACATAATTTCTATTTCTAATCTTTCCTCTACAGCAGTGTTTGAGGCTGGTCAGAGGTGCAGGCATTCCTCAACAGGGACATGACACCAAGCGGTCCCTGACCATTGATGAGGACAACATCTACACAGGCCTGCTATTAGCACCTGGGACGTTCACACATCTTTACAAAACTCAAAATTCAGTTCTAAATATGCTCATACTTTGGTGATGGCGAATTAGTACTCTCTTCATACATGAAGGAAAAAGCTCTGGCTAACTTATGATATGTAAACGTAAAATAATGTACTTATTTGCATGCAGAGCACTGTGCTAGAAGAGGGAAAGATTACCTTTCATCTGTGCTTGCTGTATTTAGCACTTTTGTGCATAGTATTATAATCCTTATAACAACTTGCCCAGTTTTGCAGATGAGAAAACAGAGACCACGAAGTTGTGGATCTCATCAGGTTTGTCTGAACCACACTAGCTTCTCTAAGAGGCTCTCTAAGGGGTGCACCAAAGCAGAAAGGGTGGTTTCTATATCACCAAGTTTGTGAGACAAATGAGCATCCATGAAATCAATAAGTTCTGAAGTATGTGTAGAGATGAGCAGGGAGGGATGGTTATTTTAGTAACAATGAGAAATCCACATGTGAAAGGTGAAGGAAATTGGTTGGGTCTTGCAGACTGGAAAAGACCTTTAAAATAACAAGCCTGACACCGTGGTCCCCTAGTTATATAACTAACATCAGGGTTCACTAATTCAGAAGATGATCATCTGTGTTATATTTCATGAAAAGACTGAAGCTATACGAAGAGCAAGCCTTACTATGCTATTTTCTTATTTCTGTACTTTATTTTCTTATTTCTATACCTTTTCCCAAATAACAAAAAGTCTCCATTGGTATGTTCAAAGAACAATTTCATCAGAGTAATTATGAGTCTCATCTCCGTAGATGCCTGCAGACCTTTATAGATGATCGTTTTGATAGTTACCTTTAAAGGTAGATGCTGGAATATAACATTTTCTAGCAAGAGAGAACATTTATGGAAAACTCATCATCTGGAAACAATATAGGGCAAGAAGCAATTTGAAGCTTACAGACCATGTATGCCTGGAGGAAGTGTTCTGTGCTGGGGTGATGCCATCATGCCTGGGCTGCTCTTGTTAGTTCAGGATCACTTTGTGGATCAAACTTGCAGAAGTAGTTTGAGTTATTTTAAGGTTTGGGAGCCAATGCGTGTTAAGAGCTGATGGAGACACATCCTGTGTGTCTTCACTTGCTACCAATCATTAGACAGCACCTTTACAAATAATTGAGTTCGATTTGACTGGGAGTGATTCAGAAGCTGAGCTGAGATCTTGGGAAATGTGTAAGGTGTTTTTGGGCTTCCCTGACATCAGCTACATATTTTCCATATATTTGTTCTGTTTTGTTTTATCTGCTGTACTTTCAGAGGATGGTGTTCAAAAATAGCCACTTATTTCCTTCCAACTGTTTTTAAATTGCTCATTTTAGTGCAAGAATAAATGGGCAAATGTCAAAAGCCTAGTCTGACAGTTCTGTTTATATTTAGCACAACAACACTGGAGGACCCAATTACAAAACTTTTTACTGTGCTCCATAAGCACATCCTTGTCAGGGCCTGAGTTCCTGCTAATATTTTCTTGGAGTCACATTGATTTTATAAAGTCTTTCTGCACAAAAGAATATTCAAGGCTAAATATAAAAAGCAATCAACTATTTTGTACACAGAGTGCAAAGTAGTATGCATTAGAACTGTATCCATATATATTTATACCTATTTATCTATACCTAGATACCTATGTTGATATCTATAGAGATTTGTTTATCTTTGGTATAAGATTGCATTGTTAGTCCCCACTCTTATCCTCTCTGTCTTCTACAGAAGAGACTATTCACTAAGTCTTAGGATCCAGGGATACCCATCATCCCTGAACCATACCAACCTGTAGCACCTTTTGTGTCTAATGCTTTAAATCACATTTTAAATTATTTGGTATCTGTAACTAAGAAGGTGTTTTGACCAATTTAAATTTAAAAACTACAAATAAGTCTGTGATATTTGCATCTAAATTTGTATTTGAGTGTAGAATAGTCACTTCACTGTAGGCCAGGAAATGACATGCATCACTGTGAACCTCTTCGATTGTCCAGACCAGAGGAAATCCTAAAGGCAAACAGTTGAAAAACCAATGAATGTCTCAAAGAACAGTACGAAGTGGTGATAGGAAACCTGATATTTACTGAGCACCTGTTCTATATCAGTAGGCTTAGTAGTTTACTTGCATTAATCCATTTAGGTTTTTTGTTTTGTTTGGTTGGTTGGTTGTTTTTTGTTTTGTTTTGTTTTTTTGAGACAGAGTCTCCCTCTGTCACCCAGGCTGGAGTTCAATGGCACAATCTTGCTCACTGCAACCCCCACCTCCCAGGTTCAAGCAGTTCTCCTGCATCAGCCTCCTGAGTAGCTGAGATTACAGGCGCGCCACCATGCCCAGCTAATTTTTGTATTTTTAGTAGAGACGGGTTTTCGCCATGTTGGTCAGGCTGGTCTCAAAATCCTTACCTCATGATCCACCCACCTCGGCCTCCCAAAGTTCTGGGATTATAGGAGTGAGCCACTGCTCCCGGACAACCCATTTAGTTGTTACAACTATCCTGTGAAGTTTAACAATCCTCAGTTTCTGATGAGAAGACCCAAGTTGAGAAAAGATAAGGAAGTGGTGAAAGGCCAGATAGTGCAAAGTCTCTATTCATATCCAAATTGCATGACTAAAATTTGTGCTTCACTCATTCTACAAACGCTTCTTAAGCCCACCAGGCAGGGGAATCACTGTAACTTCTGAGTTCTCCCTTATAACTCCTGGAGTCTTTTCATATTCCTCATCACCCCCGAGCCAGCTCTCTCCTTTTCTGTGTTTTGCTTTCTTTCTTTCATTTTCACTCTATCCACCAAGTCTTTCCCACCACGATTTACTCATAAGAAGAAACAGAAATAGTTCAGATTTTTAAAGTCGTGTGTTTCCTCCACAAAATGAATGAAAGAACAAACCAACAAGCAAACATACAAGAGGGAAATGTCTCTATTTCTCTCAGCTTCACTTACATGAACTACAGTCCTTATAGGACCATACTGGCTTATAATCTTTCTGCATTTTCAAATTGGCATCTGATAGCATTCACAAACGACTTCCTTCAAATATCCCACACTATCTAATCTTCCCTTATTATCAGCAAATAATCTAGATTCACAGAGAAAATGGAGTCCATAGACAGGAGCCCTCTCAATGCCTATTACTCTACTCACTTCCTTAGATATATAAAGAGGGATCACCAAGCTGGAGGAGCTGTATGGAGCCCTGCACTACCTCCTTCATGTCATACCCGGGGTCCAGCATGGGACCGCTATTTCCATCAGGGACCTTCGGGAAAAGCAGTTCAGAATTTAGTCTCCAGGCCTGCTACTTGCCAAACATGTAACCTTTTACAAATTATTTAATTTCTCTACTAACTGAACTCATTTCTTAGTTCAGTTCCTTTAAAGAAAAATCCTTCCTTACAGGGTTGTTTTGGTGGTCCAATGTAAGAAAGGAATAATGGAATTATTATTAAAGTAGGTAGTTAGGATTCAACAAATCTTCATAACAATTATGATTTGTCTCAGTCAGAGATTATTTGGTTATTCTATTTATCAGAAACAAAAGCCTGCTGAACCTAGTTCAAACCAAAAAGAGAGTTCCCTGGAACATTTTCAGAGCATCTGGCAAAACCACAGAATTTGAAGGATTTTTGTGACATCTTAGAGCACCGAAAGAGGATGAAATCGAGACTGGGGGTGGTGGCTCACGCCTGTAATCCCAGCACTTTGGGAGGTTGAGGTGATCAGATTCTGAGGTCAGGAGAGAGAGACCATCTTGGCTAACATGGTGAAACCCTGTCTCTACTAAAAATACAAAAAATTAGCAGGGCATTGTGGTGGGTGCCTGTAGTCCCAGCTACTCTGGAGGCTGAGGCAGGAGAATGGTGCGAACCGGGGAGCCGAGGCTTACAGTGAGCTGAGAATGTGCCACTACACTCCAGTCTGGGCAAGAAAGTGAGACTCCATCTAAAAAAAAAAAAAGAGAGGGGTGAAATAGACATAGCTCACTTCTCTGTCTTGAAACCTAGTCTCTTATTTTTGGATTTCGTTGCTTATCTGCAGTCTCTCTCTCTCTCTCTGGCTCACTCTCTCTCCTCACACTGGATATCTCTGTTCTCCTGGTATTCGACTCAAGTTGCCCATCCTAGCTAAGTCCACCTTACCTGTAGTTTAAGCATACATAATTAATTTTAAAAGCCCCAGTTTCTGAATTTCATATTCTTAGGGGAGAAAATCCATTTGGTCTAGTTTGAGTCAGGTGTCTACCACAGCTCAACGAACCAGCGATGAGATGGGGAAAAGCTAACCCAACACTTTGGGGACTGTAGGGGCTGGGGGAGCAGCCTCTCTGAGAGGAGATTATAGACAGGCTAGATAAATGAAGGTCTGCTTTATTCCTTTCATTATCATTACTAGAGGCAAGGAGAAGACACAATTTAGATGCTCTGATTCAGGCATGGTGTGCTATACTTCCCATTGTAACCCAGTGTCCTTTTTCTGGGCACACATAAGAAGGAGAGTAAATCCATACGAAAGCTTGCAATCGTGTTTATAGCAACAGTATTCCTAAAGCCAAAAATCAAAACAACCCAAATGTCCATCAGCTAATGAACAAATAGACAAACTATGATATATTCATACCATGGAACACTACTAAGCAATAAAAATAAACAAAATATTATTACACTTAACATGAGTCGATTACAAAAAGTATGCTAAGTGAAAGAAATCAAATGTAAAAGACTAAATATTTTATGTTTCCATGTATATGGAATTCTAGAAATGACCAAACTATAGCAACAGAAAACAGATGAGTGGTTGCCTGGGATTGAGAATGGGAGTGAAGAGTTGATTGCAAAAGGACAGGAGGAAATGTTTTAGGGTGATGGCACTGTTTTATATATTCATTGTAAGGATGTTTACCTGACTGCATACAATGACCAAAATCCATCAAATTGTACATCAAAATAAATACATGTTATTGTATGTAAATTATGCCTCAGAAAGAAACAAAGAAGAAAGGAAGAAAAAGAGTAGAGAGAGATGGAAAAAAGAAGGAAGGAAAGAAAGAGGAAAGGAAGACGGGACAGAAACAAAGAAACAAGTAAGAAAAGAGGTGGTCACTTCCAATTCTACCTGCCATTTTTTCAGGTGAGTCAGCATATATCAATTACTATGCTTATGGATACATGATTACCACTAATAAAAACTTTTTATTGAGCAATTGCCATATGGCAGAAAGTATAACTAACTTCTCTATATGCATTACTGAATTTAATTCTCATAGCAACCCTATAGAGTAGGGGTTATTATTCCCACTTTAGATATCAAGAAGTAGCTGTTCAGAGAAGCTAAATTTCTTGCTAAGATTGCCACGTTAATCAGTGGTACAGCTAAGATTCCAAAACAGGTCTGCCGGATTCCCAAGCCTCTGTTCCCAACCACCATTCTTCAAGAATTATTCCAATATCAATCCCAGATATTACCTCAAGTCATGATCATCATGTGGGTTTAAAAAAAGAAAAATCAGCAAAATCACAGCGACACTGGACTTTTAAGCCAATATCTGAATCATGTTGTTTCTGGTGCTCAGTAAGCTGATTTGAAGGTAGTTGAATAATGTCTCCTATTATGTGAACTATAACTGTGTATATATCACAAATGATGTAATCTTCTTGTTTGTGTGATGTTTGTATAACGTGGAATGTTAAAAAATTGTTTCAGAACAATGCAAATGAAAACTGAAGGTTGGGCATAGTGATTCACTCCGTAAACCCAGCACTTTCAGAGGCTGAGGCATGTGGATGGCTTGAGCCCAGGAGTTTGAGACCAGCCTGGGCAACATGGTAAAACTCTGTCTCTACAAAAACTACAAAAATTACCTGGGTGTGGGAGTGCATGCCTGTAGTCTCAGCTATTCGAGAGACTGGGGTGGGATTATTACTAGAGACCAGGAGATGGAGGCTACAGTGAGCCAAGAACACACCACTGTACTCCAGCCTGGGCAACAGAGTGAGACCCTGTGTGAAAAGAAAAGAAAAGAAAAAGAAAGAGAGAGAGAAAGAAGAGAAAGAAAAAGAAAAGAAAGAAAGAAAGAGAGAAAGAAAGGAGGGAGGGAGGGAGGGAGGGAGGGAGGGAGGGAGGAAGGAAGGAAGGAAGGAAGGAAGGAAGGAAGGAAGGAAGGAAGGAAGGAAGGAAAAGGAAGGAAGGAAGGAAGGAAGGAAGGAAAAAAGAAAGAAAAAGAAAGGAAAGAAAAGAAAAGAAAAGAAGAGAAAAAAGAAAACTGAGTAATTCAGATCCACTGGAGCCCAAGTCAGAAATCATTGCAGGATGCTAGTCAACTCTCAGCTAAGCTGAGGGCTACTTTGCAGATCAGTCACATGAAATGTACACTTTTTAGTATGTCACCATGCTTGAAGGTACTTGGTCTATATAGTCAGAGTGAATTACAAAAATCAATACAATTATTTGTATCATAGGAGGGGAGGAGAGCTGTGTTTGTGAAGCACCATACTTCCCTTACCCCTTCACAGGCAGGAACTGGAGTTCATGGCGCTAGAACTAGTTGGCTCCTTTGGTGCTGGCAGGGTCAGACTCCACTCACTTGGCCCAGCTGTGTTCTACCTTTTGTGGGAGGGGGAGCACAGGTGAGTGGGTGCAGGAGCCAGGGTGAGTGTTTTTGGGTGCCAGCAGGAGCAAAACTTTGTGCAGACCCCACAGAAGCATCAAGGGGGCTGCCCACAACACCTGAATCCCTAGAAGGAGTATTACAGTGCCCTTTCAACTTTGCCGTCCGTGGATGACTGGATGTGTTAAGTTTTAACAGCTCAGTGGAAGGTCAGTGTGACAGCCTTTTGTACCTGCACTCATGGCAACTGAGTTCTTGTCTGGCATCCAGGAGGAATGAGGTCACAGGAACAGATTGGAGATGGTAAATGCAGGGGATTTTATTGCCCATGAAAGTGGTTCTCAGAGGGAAGGGGAGCTGGAAAGGGGATGGAGCAGGAACAGCCAGATTCCTCTCCAAAGTTATGCCATCAAACTGTCCCTCTGAAGTCAAGTCACTTCTCTCCATAGTCTTCCACATCCGACTGCTTCTCCTCTCTGCTGGCTGAGTTCTGGAGTTTTTATGCGCATAGGATTGGGAGTGGGGAAGGCCATGGGTGGTTTTGGAAAAGGCAACATTTGAGTGGGAAAACAGGGATATATGTTCTCACTTTGGGCTGTGGTTCCAGGCTTGAGGTTGGGGCCCTCACTGGGGACCTGCCTTCTTCTACCCAGAATTCTTCTGCCTCCTGTCCCTATTATTTGCATTATCTATCAACCACAAAGTATTTAATGAGTTTTTACCAGGAGCCAGGATTGCTTTGGAAAGAAAGTAGAATGAGGCATAGAGATCATTTCAAGATATCTTGCTATGTAATTGCTCAGCAAAAACTAACATACATGAAACTGTCACAATGAAATAATAAACTGTACGGTTTTGAATACAGCTACCATGTAAGTTCATAGATAGGGGAAAGTAGAATGAGCTGGAGAGTCTGAGAAGAATGAAGGGAAGGGCAGTAGAGTGGCAGAGAGAACAAGGTATGGGGCAGGCAACTGGCTTTGTGTCCCAGCGGAGTGACTTCACAACTGTGTCCCTTGGACAACTTACTCCTTTGCGCCTCGATGCCCTCATTTGTAAAATGGAGATGTAGAACTACCTTATACAGTTTGAAGGAGGAGGACATGCCACCTCAAAATATGCTATTTGGTTCTTCAAGAAGCAATTGCTCAAAAAAAAAAAAAAAAACCAGTAATGTTTAAAGAACATTTGTCTCATAGTAACATATGAGATGGAAATAAGCAGCAGCAAATAGAAGACTAAATAGAAGGCTATTGAAGAATCCTGTGTATGTCAACAAAATTTTGAACTTCAGGACTGAAATAAGATAGTCAAAAATTTACCCATCAAAAATCACCCCACATCAGTCCTAAGTTATAGAAAGACTATAACTACCTATTTTGACAGTGGGGAGGTAGTAGTACCTGATTCTGTAAAAAATGACAAAGAAAGTAGAGTATTCACTTTACTACACTTGGTTAAAACATATCTATTCCAAAAATCAAGGTAAGCTCTTTACTACTTGTGACTCTTTCCCCCACATAGACATTCTAGAATATACAAGGCATCCTCTACCGTGCCCCAAAGCTACGTAAAATAGAAACTGATGAATAATTGTAAAACCGAAAAGTCTTTCTAGTGTCTTATTTTTGTGAGACAAAAGTCGGACAAAATCCAGCCTAAAAATAAATAATAGGAGAGTCCAGTCAATCTCAGCAAGCTTTACAATCACCTGCAGCATTGGGACATTGTCCCAACCAGAATTCATGCTTCTATGTGACAGTTTCACTTGTTTTAATCCTGCATCCAACCCCCTTCCCTTCCTGTCCCACAAGCAGTGTAATAAAACAACATATTGTTTGGGACCATAGACAATTCTCCCCTTTCAGGATAACCTCTTTTCTCACATTTGGCGCATTTACCCAGAGTCAATGTGTATTCTGTTGATTGACTTTCAATTCAGTATGCTAAAACCCAAAAAATGCATCTCCAACGTGTCATTGATATATCAGTATCAAGACATTTGAATCTCTCAACCTTTTAAAATAAATGACATACATTATAATCAGTCAGAACTCCCAAACTGTATATCCTGGTTATAAAGTATATCCATTTCATGATTAGATACTGAAGACCAAATCAAGTCACTTTTCCAGTCATTTTTAAGACAAACACCTCCCTATATCAAGGAAAACCACTGTCCCAGTTAGTATTTCTGATCCCAAAGCAAATATCATAGATGTACTAAACTGTGCACATCCCTCCTTTTATAAAGTTGGGTAAGTTGAGTAGCACTTAGAGCAACTGTGCATGAAGCTGCACGCTTTCGGTGATTTTCTGGAGCCATTGCAAAAGGTGCAGCAGCCAAAAGCATCTTGAACAAGAAGAGCAGTCCAAGTTAAATCCATTTTTCAAGGTCTTGCCCATCTATCTCTATAGCCCTCTGTGGGCCCTTTATACTTCACACGTATGCACTCGCACACTTGCACAGACACACACACACTTTTATGTTGTCTCCCGTCTCAAGCTGTGGCAAGGGCCTTGGCCTGTCCTATTCCACAGTACTCCGAAATCTTCTAAGTAGAATTCACATTTAGTCTGATCTCGATCTGCATGGAAATCATACATTTAACGTTTTCAAAAATTCATGTGAAACTATGAGTCACCTGATGCTGAGTTTAACCCTCCCAGGGATGTCTGAATTCAAATACAAGTCTCTACTAACCTAGTGACTCTCCACGTGGTAGAATATGTGGGGAGTGTGCTTGTGTACACCCACATGAGAAAAAGTGGGTCACTCAGTTGGCATTCCAATTCTGAAAGAAAACAGCTCAAAATATAGGTTACTTAACTAACTCATTAATTTTGTTTAGAACAATGACAACTGACTTATTACTTATCCATGACTATTTTGGAATCTCTTAAGCTTTGCCATATCCTAAAATATAGTATGATTTTTTTTTTTTAATTTTAAACACAAGAAATATATGTCTACATACTGGTACCTGTATTCATACAGGAGATATGTTCATGAACTAGTTTTATCTGTATTAAAATTTTGTAAGTAGCAATCCAGTTTAAATGTTTGAAAAATGCTTATAATGGAGCTATGTTGAGTCCAGAATGCAAACTCTCTCTCTGACATGAATTTACCAAAGTTTCATAGAATATCAGTCCTCTGGCTGGGTGCAGTGGCTCATGCCTGTTATCCCAGCACTTTGGGAGGCCAAGGCAGGCAGGTCATGAGGTCAGGAGTTCAAGACCAGACTGCCAATATGGTGAAATCCCGTCTCTACTGAAAAACAAAATAAATACAAAAATTAGCTGAGCGGGGTGGTTCATGCCTGTAATCCCAGCTACTCAGGAGGCTAAGGTGGGACAATCGCTTGAACCTGGGAGGCAGAGATTGCAGTAAGCCGAGGTCGCGCCACTCCACTCCAGCCTGGGGGATGGTTTGAAACTCCATCTCAAAAAAAAAAAAAAGGAGTATCAGTCTTCCTTTTTTCTCATATCAATCGTATCCTCACTTTAATGGTGTTTGATCAGATGGAAAGACACATTCTTCATCAATTATTTCCCACTATGCTTTAGGACTGAATATGTACTTCTGAGTAATATTTTATCATATGACACCTGAGATACAGCTTCATGACCATGAGAGTTGCAAAATGAAATTGAACCGCTCTAGCACCAAAGCCATAAGCAGGATGACAGATATTGATTATGCCCCAAGATGTAATGTAGGCACCTAATGGGGCATAGTAATGTACAATGAATCATTAGAATATTATTTTAAATTTTCCATTCACCTGGTGGATTGCTAACGGGGTATTTCACCTTCAAGTTACTCCTCTGCCTCTCTAGACTAGGAGATCGCTTGATAAAGGTCATTTAGAACATGGCAGATTTTTAGCAGCTTTGGAAAATTACTGATTGCTTTTTAGGTCTCGGGGAGTAGATGTCTAATTTATGAGGAAAACACATTTTTTTAATTTTTAAAAACTATATGCTTGTTCATCAACACACAAAGGCTGGGACATTTTGCAAGAACTAATAATCACATGATAAACAACTAGTGTTCATTGCACACTCACCACTGCTACTTGGACAAGTGTTTCACATATATTTCTCTAATGTCCACAGTAACCCTCTGAAGTAATAATATTATTTTTGCTTTAAGGAGGTGCCAACTGAGGCAAATGGAGGTAAAGGTAGTAGCCTGAGATATTCACACAGTAAGTGGTAGAGCCAAGGTGAATACCCAGATTTTCTGTATCTGGGAACCACGCACTTTTAATTACTCTATAATCCTTCCTAAAGAAAAGCTATGAGACCTGGGGTCATTCATTAGTAAGTTAATGTTCATCTTTGTAACTATAGTTTCCACCCTAAAGCAGGTTGCCTAGGCCAACCTCCCAGTCATAGGTATGAAGTGCATGGAAAGTGTTCCCAGTGCATTTTCTATGACCCTCAGCTCTGAGGCATTCATCATCACCCTCTGCTGCCCTTGGTTGTTGACAGTCTCCCAAGGAGAACCCCACTCACAAGACGGACTCCTGCCTTGATCATTCTTCCAACCAAATGACCTGTGTTAGGCTCCTTTCTCTCAGGATATTCCAAAGACAACAGTGTTTCAGATTCAATGGTTTTGTTTGTTAGTACATCAAAACTATTTTCCTTTCAGTCTTGCCTTCACCTTGTATTCTTTCTGGCTTTTTTGTTTTGTTTTGTGTTGTGTTGTTTTTCCTGGATCCTGGAGGCCAATCAATATCTTACTTTGCTGTTAAGGCACCTGTCATCTGAAGAAAGCAGGGTAGCATGATAGACAGGTCTTAGTTTTTACTGCCATTAGGATGACTGGGTCCAAATCTGGTTTCTGGAACTATTTAGAAGAGAATTGGAGCTAATATGATCCAACACTTTGGTATAATGCTTCCAAATTAGCATTATATCAAGGCTTTCCAATACTTAACCCTAATAAAATTAAGTAAAGTGTGAAAATTGTCAGAAACATAGATATTTTGATACCACAAAACTCTTGTCATCTTATTTCATCATGTGGTCAAATGTATATTACATGTACACTAAATATAGATTTAATTCAGCAGATTCTCTTCTGGGATTTGTTCAATAGGGTAACTACAAACCTCAGGCCATGATCAAAGCTCCTCATGAATTCTTTAATTTAGTCAATGGAATCAATCTATATGAAGTGGCTACTGTGTGTCAGGCTTCTGTCAGTTTCTACAAATTCAGCAGTGGCCAAGGCATATTCTCTGCTTTCAGGATCTCTCTGCATTGTGCAGAAGCAGCATAATATGTGCCATGATAGAAATGAGAAAAGACCTCTGAAACACAGAGGAGGGAACCCTAATATTCTCAACAGCTGGCAGAAAGGAGTGGGGCCAGTGAGTTCTCCCCAGAGGAGGTGACAACAGATGAATCCTATGTTCTAAGTGAAAGTTAGCTCCTCAGAAGCTATGCAATTGTATGATCACCAACATTAGTTTAAACTGGCAATAGAAAATTTTCACAGGGGTGGAGAATTGGTTCATGTTGGGTCTCATTTAAGGAAACTTATTTTAAATAAGCATAACAAGAACCAATCTACAGGATAAGCTTTCATTCCATAAAGGTGGGAACTGTCAGATCTATTCTCGCTACTTTTTCAGAAGTCCTTCTTGCTACCTTGTTTTAACCTACTTATAGCTTCTAACCTACCTTCCTGAACTGATGGATACTTGGGATTACTTCCAGACACTAAGAAAAACGTGGGTCCTATCATCTCAGCCTGTGGCTCTCCTTCACAGCCCAGGTCCTGCTCTCAACTCAGAAAAAAAAAAAAAGTCTTTGCGGAAGTGTCTTGTGCTAACATTTTATTGGGAGCTGGTGCAGTCCCAAAACAGCAGGAGTGAAGGAAAAGGAGTCTAAGAGGAAACAAATATAATGGAGTATATTATAGAGCTGTCCAGCTTAGTGAAGCTGTTTGCCTAGCCTTGCAGGACATCTTCACAGAGGCCAGCTGATGTTATTATAAATGTGAAGAGTTCATCTAGGGAGAGGAAGGGAGAAAAATGCGTCTACACATTCTAATAGCCCTTGCTCAAAGTTCACTCCAAAGGGTATTAACTCCCTGCCTTTTCTGGATTACACATGCATGAGGAGTATGTGCTCTGGTGTCTCATATCTTAGCAGTCATTGAAAACCCCCAAGGTGGGAAGCAAGAAGTGAAAAGCATGAGAACGAAGTTGGCCACTGTTGTATCACACTCACAAACAGCATGAGACATCAAGGATAGCTGCCACCATGGATGCATCAGTTTGTGGCAGCAAAAATTTGACTTCAAGGCTATGGGATTTGTCTTTCTGTGCCTGGCTTATTTCACTTAGCATATTGTCCTCCAGATCTATACATGTTGTCATAGATAATAGACGTTCTTATTCTTGAAAGCTGAATAGTATTCCATTGCATATGTATACCACATTTTCTTTATCCATTCATCCATTGATGGACACTTAGGTTGGTTCCATGTCTTGACTATTGTGAATAGCTGCATGGACATGGGAATGCAGATGCTGTGGCTTGCATGTCTCCTCTGAAACTTATGTTGAAATTTAACTGTAATTTTAACCATGTTGAGAGGTAGGACTTTTAGGTGATGATTAGGTCACTAGGGTTCTACCCTCCTAAATGGACTAATGTCATTATCATGGGATTAGTTATCACAGAAATAGGCTCCTAATAAAAGAACTAGTTTGGCCCAATTTCCTCCCTATCTCACATGCTCACTTGCTTTCCACCAAAGGACAATGCAGCAAGACAATGTCACCAGGCCAACCCGATGCAGGCATCGTGCCTTGGACTTCTCAGCCTCCGGACTGTAAGCCAAATACATCTCTTTTCTCTATAAATTATGTAGTTTGTGGTATTCTGTTGTAGCAGCAGAAAATAGATTAAGACAGAAGACATTCTTTTGACATATTGATTTCAGTTCATTTGGGATCTCAGTTATATGTGGAATCTTAAAACATTAAATTTATAGAAACAGAGAGTAAAATGATGATTACCAAACCCTGGCAGGGGAGTGAGAGGGAGGAAATAGAGAGCTGTTGATCAAAGGGTACCAAGTTTCAGATAGACAGGAAGAATAGGTTTTGAGATCTATTGCCCATTAGGGTGACTATAGTCAGTAATGTGTTGTACATATCAAAATGAGAGTAAATTTCAAATGACCTACCATAAAAAATGAGAGGTAGTTGGAGTGATGGATATGCTTATTAGCTTGATTTAATAATTTCATATTGAATACATATATTAAAGTATATTGTACCCCATAAATGTGTACAAGTATGACTGGTCAATCAAAATAATAACAGTTTTTGTAAGACTATGAGAAAAGCCCAAGTACTTGATAGAACCATCCAGAAGGCAAGGCTAGAGTGAAGACCTGAGGTACAGAAACTGAATCCAATACACTTTCCATATCCCAGTGAGCATTTCCCTAGAACCAAAGTCTCTCTGGATGTTCATACCTGCCTTCCCCCTTGTTCTGTGCCTTCCACTTTGTTGGTTGCCTGCACTTTTGGCTTCTTGGCTTTGCCTTATTTTACATGGCAGTGGATAAGAGTTCAACATGTCCTTTGTTGTTAAATAGACCTTGGCCAGAATCCTATCCTCTACTTACTGACTGAATGAGATTACTTAAATCCTCTGAGTCCAATTGTTTTCATTTACGATATGGAGATAATCCCACTTCTCTAACAAGGCTGTTGGGATTATTAAATGAGAATTATTAACTGAGATGCTATCTCTGAATAACTTAATAAAATTATTGACCCATAATGGGAGCAAGAGTGATGTTAGTTTTTGTTTCTTCCTGAATCATACGCATCATTCTAGTTTATGGTTCACCACTGATCCTGTTCTTAGATGCATATATATATATACACACACACACACACACACACATACATACATATACATGGTGAGAGGGTCTCCATGGTCCTTCTATCAGGATGCTTTGATAACAGTAACACTTGGTTAAAATTCTTGAGCTATCATTAACCTATGAGAGGCTGGAGGAGAAACAAGGGACTTGCTTCTTTCAGTTTTGCTCGCATTCCTGCAGGTGTCACCTCAACAATGGCCTTTCATCCTGCCAATAGCAGTTGGCTGTAGTTCCTACATCTCCTTGAGTGTTCCCAAACCAGCCTCATTGTGCTACCTCATAGATAGTCAAAGTGGTGGCAAAGTACCCTGCTATGGTCTAAATGTTTGTATCTCTCCAAAATCCAGAGGTTGAGTTTCATATGTTCAAAACCCTCCAAGGTGAAAACATCAGGAGGTGGGGCTTTTGGGAGGTGATTAGATCATGAGGATGGAGCCCTTATGCGTAGGATTAGTGCCCTCATAAAAGATGCCCGAGAGAGACTCCTTGCCCCTCTACCTTATGAAGACACAAGAAAACAGACATCTACACACCAGGAGGCAGACCTTCACCAGATACTGAATCTGCTGACACCTGTATCTTAGACTTCTCAGCCTTTAGAACTGTGAGAAACAAATTTCCTTGTTTATAAGCTACCCAGTCTAAAGCATTTTGTTACAGCATCCCCAAAAGACTATAAGCAACACACTCCTTAGAGGTCTAGGCTCCAATTCTGTAGTGTCCCTTCTCTGAGCTTCTGATATAGCGCCACCAGCTGAATAGAGCCCCTCCCTCCAAAGGTCTGGACTTCAGTTTCACAGGCCCCTTTTCCAGGTTTCTTGATCCTAAGAACCCCAAACATCTTTGCTCCCTGCCCCACCCCCACCCCACCACCACTTTAGAAGTGGTAGCTGCTTCCTTCCATAACTAGCTCTGTAAAATCTCAAATCTAGTCCTTCAGTACTTGTTTGGCCAATTTCCTCTAATAACTTTCCTCTGTTAAAATATCTGATATGGTTTATATTTTCCTGACTGGACACTGACTAATACAAATGATATCAAGATCAGTCTTGTCCAAGATAAAGGAAGAAAAAATTACCAAAGGGCAACAGGAAGGTTGTGAAAAGAGAGAAGGTAAAAATTTCCGTGTGTGTGTGTTTGTGTGTGTGTGTGATGTCTATCTATATATTCAGTTAGCATTTGCTTCTCAGACAATAGAGAAACTACCAGAAGGGTGTCTCTATCTACCTCATCCAGCAAACTTTAGTATATATAGACACTCAAGAAGCTTCTTTGCATTTATCCTCCAGCTGCTAATTAATCAAATGTTCTCTAGATATCAGTTTATGGCCTCATCTTTAAATGACCTATCATTGTTGACATCCAATCTCAATACCTGAGGCCAAGTAGATTCTTTTGATCTTTTGGCATATGTACAGAGGATAAAAATTCCCTTTGCAAATTCTTATAAAAGAACATTCTCTATCTTATCATCAACTTGTGATATGTCCAAATTCATTATTTTGTCATAGCTTCAGTTTTCAGATTTTTTAAGATGATAGGCAATAAATACAGAAAGAAATACAGTAATAGAGAAAGATTACATGTTTTAAAGTGCTTTCAAACGATTTCCCAGAGCTAGAGCAATATTTACAGATCTTACTTAACATGTGCTCCCTTATAGTATAAAAATACTTTAGTCAACTGGGGTGGCAAATGCAAAGGTACATAAGATGAGTTAAATGTGGTTGAATTTTTACAGGCACTCTTTAAAGAGTTGTGAATTAATGGACTTTGAAGCAAAATGAAAACTCAGCATCTGCTCAAATACTAGCACTGCACAGGCTCAGGTGGCATGGCTGTGGATAGGGACATCTTTTAAGCAATAAAATTTTATAACAAAGACACACATATAATAGCCCATGAAAACTTTCACATTTTTGTTTATTATTTCTATAATTCTTAGCAAATAAAACTGTAAGTTTTTTCAGTGAGATTACTATACTTGTTCCTCTCCCAAATTACCTAGTTACCATTTAATCAGACAGATTTTTAAAGACCTCCAAATTTCACAAAAGCTGTGATAGAAAACTTCTCACAAAACATAGCATTTCACTACAAAATGAACTCTCTCCAGGGACCCCAATACCACCTGTAATTTAGATGCAAAGACCAAAAGCGAAGGCTTTTCTTTAATGGCTTAAACCCTGGCCCATTCTATCACTAAAACCAGACCTTTTGGAGTATGCTGAAACTACTGTTTTCTAAAAATCTTCATTATCTTTTGCCTTACTCTTGCAGAAAACCTTGGCCAAATGACCTCAATAATGTATACTCAATCAGAATGTGCCTATCAGACTCAGCTACTCCAAAGCCATGTTATGTCACTCCCTTTTGAAAACTTCCAATATTGTCCCATTAGCTATCTTTACAGAGATAGGCACAATGTAGGTATGACTAGATTTCCTAATCCTTGTAGCAGGAACCTCTGTACTAGAAATAAATGCTCTCTATTATTCATCCTGGTTTCTTTCTCCTCTAGAAAGTGACATGATTATCTTCCATGCACAACTGTCAAACTCATACTTGCTTCTTTCCACACGCTGCTTCCCTTGCCTGAACTATCTTTTCAAACTTTTCTTTCTTTAATACCCAGCTCAAGTTAGTTTCATCTGTTCAGTGAAGCTTAATAGCAACTTTGCACTCCCTATGTACCAGGCTCTGGTGTAAGTAGCTTTATAGATATTAACTTGTTTAATCTTTCCACAAATACTATGACGAAGATAATATTATTATTCCCATTTTATAAAAGATGAAAATGAGGCAGAAGAAGTTGAGTAACTTGTCCAAGATCACACTGCATAGACAGCCAGGACTCAGGGAGTCTGGCTCCAGAAATCAGCTTTTAACTGCTGTTTTTAGGGGAAAATTTGCTGGTTTTTTGCCTTATTGCTATCTTTATTTACCTGCCACTGCCTCAGAATTCTTGCAGCATACTTCACTAAAATAGAAAATTAAGCACTTAATAATATGAAATGCCAGGCAATGTTCTTGAGCTCATAGAAACATAAATGGAAATATTTGTTTATGTGATGCCTACAGATGAGGAAACTAGGGTGTAGAAAAGTCTGTTATTTGCTAAAATTCAATAGAAGCCAGGTATCCTGACTCCCAGCTCAGTGCTCTGTCTCCCACATGGGTTTTACCATCATTCGTGGCCTCTAGTTGCTTGTAGTGTTTACCTTTCTTTTCTCTTGCAGAACAATTTTCCATTTGACCTGTAAACCTCTCAGCAATTACTACACAGTGATGTTTTATTCTTTATTCAAACTAAAGACCCAATTATTATATTTTTATTATAATTCATTTCCCATGTTCAGTTTTTTATGGGAATGACTGAATCCTCCAATCTTTCCAAGTCGAAATTGAGTGTCTCTGCCACTTCATTGCATCCCATGCCCCATTTTGATAAACCTCCCCATGTCCTACATGAGATTTCTGAACATGTTGGTTGAGAGATTTGAGCAAGTCCCCTTACGTTTCTGGGTTTCAATGTCCTCTTACCACGTCCTACCAGCATTAAAGTAAGTCCCTCTCTTACATGCTATGTAATACCACCTGCTGCACAAACCATTCTTCTGGATTTTTCTTGTTGAAAGAAATCTTTCTTCTTGGAACCACTATACCTGCTTTGCTTTAATTATACTCCAGCAGTCCTCACTTCCTGCTCTCTGGCCCTTTCTCTCTCTGCCCACCATCCCTGTCCTGGATTCCAGAGCAAAAGTTAACTTATTCCACTTACCTCCTAAGAATAGTAGAACCAGGATTGAAACTGGGCAATTTGTGCCCAGAGTTCATCTGCCTGATACCACACTTCGCTGCCACTGTGCATTCCTATATTTGAATGTATAGGAATGTACACTGAGTGTATGTCTGTATTTTATGCTAATTTCTTATTAAACAAATACTTTCCACCTGTCTACTTGGCACTGAAAACTGTTTTCAGTTCTAGTTTCCTGGAGCACAGGAGCTGTCTACTATCTCTCGTAGTACTTGTGTGCTTGTCTTAGTGTTCACTAGAACCTAAGGACTGGAAAGCCAGGATCATGAATGTGCTGCTCGTACCTGCATCCCCAGTTCTTAGCATGGCATCTGGATAGCTTACAGATGCCCAGAAAACATTTGTTGAAAGAAAATAGCATGTTTCTTAAGAGATGACACTATTTCCCTATCTCAAATGACAATTTTAGTAGCTGTACCCTAATACAGAGCCACACCCAAGGGCACTCAATGCTGCTGCTGCTTCTGCTGCTGTGCTGCTGCTGCTGCTCCTGCTGACTGTGCCAAGAACACTATCCAATTTGATATAATTAATTGGATATGGAAAGCAACCTGTTTTTAACTTGTATTTAAGACAGCTTTTATTTAGTTTTATATTAAAGAAAAATATATTGCAATGCAAAATAGCTGCTCCTAGAAGTTTCTGGAAAATGTCAGCACGTGCGTATACATTTTATTTACCTTTTCCCTTGAAATCTCATAGGACATTTTCAATGTTAAATAATGCTCATTGCATAATTCTTATTTTTTAAGTTTGTCCTTATTTTTATTTTTTAGTTACACATATGTGTGTTCCTACCGTTATGGTTACTATTATTCAATCAAAAGAAAATTAAGATAGTTTGGTTAGTTGATCACTGATAACCTAACCTTGATGGCTCATTTAACAGCCCTCACTAGGGGCTTTTAACATTTCATGAAAATGTTTTAAAATAAAAAATTAGCTTTGGGGATAAAATTATACAATATGTCACTTTGTCAGAAAAAAGAGTTTCTGATGTGATAGCTTCTATTTAAAAAAGTCACTCGATGAATAATATATTAATTAGATATTTAAAAATAATATTTGGAGTAGGAATGCACAAGTCAATTCAGCTATAACAAACACTTTTTTTATTATTATTATACTTTAAGTTGTAGGGTACATGTGCACAACATGCAGGTTTGTTACATACGTATACATGTGCCATGTTGGTGTGCTGCACCCATTAACTCCTCATTTACATTAGGTAATAACAAACACTTTCAACTGATGGCCCTTAGCCAGAGGGACAGAGATAAAATATATATAACCCTATATAAGATATCTGGTCACAGAATTAGCAAAGGGATGTTAATCCTTCCTAGTTCTTAAGCAAAAGCTTATATTCATTCATTAGTCCATTTTTTGAGTTTGACAACTGTTTCATTCGAAATTTTATAATTTCTAATATAATTCGAATTCCGTGAATTCGAAATGCCTCCAGGAAACAGCACTAAAGGAAAAGACACCACTCTGCTCCTCAGTTCTTAGGAAAATCCTTTTCGAATCATGAATATCTCGTCTAAGAATGTTCTTTAAATTTGCCTTCCAAGGCGATCTACTTAAATTCCAGAATTAAATAACTGAAAATGTCCTTCTAGGACTTACCTGACAAGTATTCATCTTGAAAGCATGTATTTTTATTCTTCAGTGAGTAAAATCTTCCAGCAAAAAAGGTAAAACTTTTCCAGGGGAAATCAATATCTGGTGGAGAAAGTCTCCGGTAAGTTTCCAGTGGAAATGAACCACTTCTAGTATGCAAGGAAACTGATACTTCTTATGCTGCAGAAAAGATGTGTGTGACAAACTGAAGGGTCAAGTTGGGCTGTTGAGCCTATAAATCAGGAAGAAACATTCTCCTCCCTTCATGGAGACGTGAAGAAAGGAAGTAATTATAGACTTCTTTTTATACAAAGGATATCCATTGCAAGTTTAATTACAATAGTGAAAGCTTGGAACAGATGAGATATTCATAAATTATAAGATACCCACACATTGGAATAATATAAATCCATTAATAATGTTCCAAAGATTATGTTATGAAAGTAGAAAACAGTTCATTCTGATTTTTTATTTCTTCATTACATTTTCCAAATTTTAAAAGATTTGGACTTTCTAAAATTTTCAAAATTTTATGATCATCAGCGGAATCAAAGATAATTTTAAATTGAAAAACATGAGTATGCAGGAGTCCATCAGGTATAACTGGTTTCCTTGATAAGGTAAATTTCTTTAAAAGTCCTAAAACACCCCTAGTATAAATCATATGTAAGTAAAAGAACACAGTGCTGAGGTATGAACTTGCCAGGGCGTAATGGGCACTCAATGAATACTTCATTGCTAATTATGGATCTGACATGATGCTTGTTTTATAACACGATTCCACTACATCTTCAAACCCTATTAGCATGGCAACATGTCACAATAAAAATCTTACAACTAAATATATCTACTAACGTCTCTTCTATAAAATTCAATTCAACTAATTTTTAAGCACCTTCTCACACAAGTTGTCTGAGTTTTCATTACACCCCTCGTATACATCATAGATTAACTAAAATTCAGAATTTTTAGGTGCCTTGCCCAAGATCACAAACCTAGATCTTAAAGTTCCAAATTCAGGACTTTTTCCAATACTCAGAAATTGTTTCTCCTCACCTTCTCTCTCTTCTCCCCTTTTGCTTCTCCATAAGCCAAGTTCTATAAATTCTCCAAATCTTGCCTCCTCCACAAAGTCTTTCTTGGCTGCCTCCAGTCTACACTGGTGGCCTCTGAATGTGCATTGAGTCTTCTGGCATTGATTACAGGTGTGAAGCTCGTGAGGGAGCCCTCTCAGGGGCCCTTTACCTGCCTCTCCTTTCTGTCTCCTTCTTCCCTCAAGGAAATTAGGAAAACCCCTGCTACAACTACTGTGCTAGAGTGAAGTAGAGCTGAAATGGGTGTTGGGACTTCTATAGCTGATGGAAGTAGGAAGTAGAGTGGAAAATGCCCACGCAGAGTTATAAAGGCAAGAAAGTATGGGGCAAAGCCAATCACCAATAGAAAGCTCATTTTACAAAAGACATGTGAAGAGGGGAACAAATATGGGAGCTTACCAGATGCAGAATGAGATCATGAGGGCAAGATATTCTCTAATGGAAGTGTTAGTGCAAGAAATAGAGAATGAGAAATTAACCCTTTGGGAAAACATCCTACCATGCTATTGCTGCAAGAGAGATCATTCAGAAGGCATTCTTTCCTGGTCAGTCTCTGGTGGAGAAGTCATACAGGTCTTATAAAAATTACTGGACCAGCAAATAGATATATAATAAAAATAACACCTATTGAACTTTCACTGTATTCAGACATTTGTTAAGGGTTTTACAGGTATTATTTCTTTCAATTTTCACATCAGCCCAGTTCACAGTTGAGAGAACTAAGTCTCTGAGGGGTTCACAAAACTTGCTGAAGGGCTCAGCTAAGTGATAGAGCCATATTCAAACCCAGGTTTATGTGTTTTCTTAAGTGCCCTTAGGCTTATGGATTTTACGGTAGAGATCGCTGATTGAAAAACAATCACTTGTTATGTATAATCTGAGGTACTTTTACCTCCAGGAGCTAGTCCTACCAGCTTCATATACACCCAAATTCATATACCCCATTTTCAAACTCAAGGGAAAAAAAGACAATTCTCTTGCCAGGCCATTGACTGAGTAAAAAGCTAAAATGCAGTGTCCTTGAGCACTGACTGTCGCAATGGGACAAAGGCAAATGAATAGGGGTTATCTGCCATTCTGTCGTCCTGGGAGATGATGTTAGCAATTAAGGTATCGGTGAGAATAGTATTTAATTTTTCCTTTCCATGTACTTGGCATTGTTTTATTAAGAATCACAGGGATTGGATACCAGGAGCCTGGCTACAGCAAATGCAGCTGTGTCTGCTCATCTGCGTGTGGTTGGGAAGATTCTGCTCTTTGTCTCATGGGCCAGGGCTGTTTGACAGCTGAACTTGGCCCAAGGGCTGTGCATCTGTTGGCAGCTGCTCAGGAAGGCTGTCTCTGTGTTTAATATTAGTTGCACATTCCTTCCTGGAGAGAAGAAGGGGATGAATATCTAAAACATAACAGTGCAGAGGAGAAAGATACAGCAGGAACATTATAAATACATAAGGGATCTGGGCATGGAAGACATTTCACAAAGACTTCTGAGGATGTTTGGACTCTGGTCAGACATTTAAAGCAGTTTCTAATCAGGCTTTATTTTGAAAACAGATTCAAGTAGGATGGAAATATTCACATGCAACCCAAAGGGTGTCTGAGGGAGCCAGTGCTTCAAATGTTCTCTCTGGCAGAGGTCTTCAAAGAGGCAAGAAAAATCAGAGGCTGATTTAAAGTGTTAGATGATTTAAAATTACTTAGCATGATCAAGAAGATTGTTTATTATATTTCTGTCAAGCTTTACCATCTGACAAATCAGCCTTGACACAGAAAATAAGCCTACGCTTCCAAATAGGAGGATCTGGGCCAGAGCTGGGACTGGACTTTGGAAAGGACCTGCTTATGAAAAGGATATTGCAGAGGCTCGTTTAGTCTGAGGATGCTACGAGGCTGGTGTTTTCCAAAATGTATTCTGCACAGCAGTGTCTGCATGAGATCCTTGAGCCCAAATAATTGTTCTATAGCTATGTAAATTTAGAAAACACGATACGCTATAGCTCTGCCACCGCTCAGAGATTCACAATGCACATTAGAAGGACATGAAGTACTATAATTCTGTAATTACAAAAGCCGCTTACTTTTGCCCTAATTCAAGATTTATTATTTGACCACAGGCCCCATTTTCATGGATTACTTTACTAATGGTAGTAGTGATAAAAAATGAGCCACGCTAGTTGATAACATAGTCTACATTAGACATTGTTCTGGGTGAAATATGTGTCCTAACTTACTTAATCCTCACGCCAGCCAAAAGTGTAGTAGGCTATTATCAACACTTTACAGAGGAAGAAACTGAGGCACAAAGTAACTTGAGATCACATAACAAGCCATGGAGCCTGACTTCAAACCCAGGAAGTCCCATATCCCTGTCCTGTTGCTTCCCCACTAGGCCAGAGTTACTCAGCCAGGGGACAACAAATGAGGCACAGGTCAGTCCTGACATATTGATGGCTGTCAAATGTGTGAGGTGATCAAGTTTAAAGCCATTTTTGCAACTATTCTAAAATTTAAAAAGTTGAAATTACTTTTGAACACTCTTTGTATGTAACTTTCTGAATTTGGCAATTATTACTTCAGCAGATGAAGACTTTATTGGAATAAAACACAGCATCTACCTGTTGAGTTACCTCCACTGCTCTGTGATTTATTTTGCACGAATAAACTTTTCTGTTTGTTAGTACATGTAAGTCATTTCCTGTTCTTTCTCTTTCATGTGCTTATCTTTGTGATTACTCATCTAGAAGTCACTTACGATTGCTATTGTCATTTCTCATTTTTCTTTTTAGATATTGATATTTAGAAGATAACGGATGTTGTTAATTTTCTAATTTCTAAAACTTCTGGATGTACTTACGTTTTTATCAGCTTTTGATATTTAAAATTAGCCAAAATGGGTCTGAGGGAATTTTGTAGTGATTATTGTTTGTTTCAGCAAATTTTTATTTCTCGGCCGGGCGTGGTGGCTCAAGCCTGTAATCCCAGCACTTTGGGAGGCCGAGCGGCGGATCACGAGGTCAGGATCGAAGCATCCTGGCAACGACGTGAAACCCCGTCTCTACAAAAAATACAAAAAACAGCCAGCGAGGGGCGGGGTGCCTGTATCCCAGCCTACTCGGGGAGCGAGGCAGGAGAAGGCTGAACCCGCGGAGCGGAGGCTTGCAGCAGTGAGCTGAGATCCTGCCACTGCACTCCAGCCTGGGCAACAGAGCGAGATTCCGTCTCAAAAAAAAAAATTTTATTTCTCATAAAAATAATTGAGCCTAATTCATTTAAATTGATTTATTAAAGACACAGTAGGCCTTTAAAATTTAAAATCACATTTTGTAAAGGTTAAACATTTTTAATTGTTCAATTAACTGAAACTTAATAGTCTAATAACCAGAAAATTAATTTGCTAAAGTTGTACAGATCGTCATTTCTATTGAGAACTTTATGCTTAAACAGATTTAATTTTTACTTGGCATTTATTTTCCCACCACAATTAGGAAGATTTTATTAAAATTGAAGTCACCAGATTTATAACACAAACAAAGAATCCACCACAGAAGCTGACATGACTAAAAAGCAACATGAAGATTCTCTCAAATATCTATCTGTGGGTCCTGATACTTCCTTTTTCTTCAAAACTTATTATTTATTTGCATGCAAAGGTATCACAAACTACATCATCACAAACTACACTGGGACCTTGTCAAAAGCATCTATCCATCACAGGAAATATTTGAACTCTAAATGTGTGCAAGGGCAAAATATGGAACAAAGATTTTCTTTAAGATATTTACAACAGTATTAGCCAGAGTTCAAGAAACTGGTTATAAGAACAAAACATTATCACTAGATCCAAAGTACTTTTCAATTTTGCTTTCAAAAATCGACTTCTCATTTTATTAGCACTGGAATGAACTTAGCTAAAATTTACAAGAATGTGAATTATGCAAAATGTAAATTGCAACATGTAAAATTATGTTAATATTTAATGACCAATTTTATAGATTCAGAACAACTCAACTTTAAAAAGGGAGATTGAAGTGGTTGATTGGTTATGTTAAATCAGCATTTTATTTGAATTCTGAAAGAAAATTTTTAACACTAGAAGAACAGTATCTGACTATAATTGAAGAAAAGCATGATCGTTACTTTTGGAAAACTTAACATAAAAAAAGATAAGAAATCCATATGCATGCATTATTGCAAATATTTTCAACATTACAATTTCACTGAAAAGAAAAGAACAAATTAAAATTATTAGAGTTACAGAACTATGAGTCCTTTGTTATATAATTTACAGAAATTCTGGTTGCTAGCAAGAAACTAGTAGTCAAATGAAGAAAACAGTAGTCTACACACTCCTTACATCCAATGCTGTCTATTTGTGATAATAAAGAATTTGGGCCAGACGCGGTGGTTCACGCCTGTAATCCCAGCAAATTGGGAGGCCGAGGTGGGCGGATCACGAAGTCAGGAGATCGAGACCACACTGAAACCCCATCTCTACTAAAAATACAAAAAAAATTAGCTGGGTGCGGTGGCGGGCACCTGTAGTCCCAGCTACTTGGGAGGCTGAGGCAGGAGAATGGCGTGAACCCGGGAGACGGAGGTTGCAGTGAGCCGAGATTACACCACTGTACTCCAGCCTGACTCTCTCTCAAAAAAAAAAAAAGAATTTGAAGAGATCACCATTAAATTG
The DNA here is from genome assembly GCF_001698545.2 of Rhinopithecus bieti. Classification (NCBI taxonomy): domain Eukaryota; kingdom Metazoa; phylum Chordata; class Mammalia; order Primates; family Cercopithecidae; genus Rhinopithecus; species Rhinopithecus bieti. The sequence goes on along the minus strand of NW_016821735.1, from coordinate 333,754 downwards.
CCTTCTTCAAAAATTACTTGTAGCTGTTTCAAGCATGAAAACCTTATATAAAACAGTATGCTCATAAAATGAAGCTTATTAAAAATTATTTGCATGTTTTATATAAATTCAATATTTAATATCTATTTAATATCTTACCTAAAACTTTGTATTTTATTTTTCTTGTAATTTGGCCACAAGGAAATGTAATTTTTTTTCCATTAAGACCCATATGGGTGTCCCCAAATGATATGAAAAGAAATTGAAATGCAGTGTACAATACCATGTTGTATCAACATCACACACACACACACACAAAAGTATACTTTTGGAAATCCTGACCTAGTCATTGTGACTGAATGTGGCACTAATGAATCTTCCAGTAAGTTCAGTTTCTCCCAAACTGTATCAGAGAGTACAAGCAACCTTTTTAACTACATGTGTGTGGGTAGTGTGGAACGAAGTAGGAGAACCCTAGTCCCAGCCATTTTTCCCTACAAGGCGGCATTTACTTAAATATTTTCATCTCAGGGATGTTTCCCATCTCTAACCCTAGGGTATATATGCTTTCCCTTGGTGGAAGTTCAGATAATCTTGGGTTAACATGATCAGCTGATTGGTCAGGCACGTAGGTTTGATAGAGAACAGTTTAGAAATGCACAGCAGGACAACACAGAAGAATAAGACAAGGGAAAAGAAAAAGAGGAGGAAATAGGGGAGAGAGCTGAAGAAGGGAAGAAGAGAGGAGCCCAGACATTCCAGAAGAGACAAAATAATGACCTGTTAATCAAAGATTATGAGAGGCTATTGCTTTGGACTGAGTTCCTACATTAGGCCACAACACACCAGTGCAAACCAAAATGGAGTGACTCATGCTGAATGACATATAATCAAACTGAAACTTTAAGGAAGCAGATAGATTCCCCCCCAAGAAAGTTTTTTCCTGAAAATAGGAGATTTCAGGCTCCCTGAGTCAGTGTAATAAGTGGGTCCTCTCTGCTTTAACCTTCACTAAAAAATTAACTTGACATTAACCAGTCAGCTTTTTACTATTGCTTCATTTCTTTATCCCCACCTTACAAAACCCACCACTCTGCCAGTGCCCAGTGGGAGCTCTCATTCTATTCTGTAGAATGGCAGCTGTCTTGATTCATGAATTGTGAGTAAGAGCCAATGTGAGTAAGATCGATCAGTAAGTTTGTTGTCATTTTATCTTTTGACAACCCCAACAATGCCAGCTCTTGAAGATTCAAGTTACAATGCCAATTAGACCTCATGACCAGCTTGGGCCTCTCAATATCAACAAAGGTCATTCCAATTTACCAACCCACTCTACAGAGCTTTGTCTAGCTAATTCAACCTTATTCCTCTAGTTTCTCTCCTCCGTTTGTGCTAGTAAAATTACAGGTTGTTTTTAACTTGTTTTGTATTTTTTGTTTAACCTTTAAAACCCTTTCTTCCAAAAAAAAATCTTAGAAGCAGCCCAATGAAATAAATAGAAAAATCACATACCATTCTGTGCTAAAGCAACGAAGTAGCTCCAAAAACCTCTATACTTCAAGACATTTGAATTGTTAACTATGTTATTTTGTGGTCCTATTATGCTATATATTCATTTAAGTATTATATGATTGTATGTATGTCAATGCCTTTCAAACTCTAATGAACATTCTATGAATCACCTAGGGATATTGTTCAAGATTCCTGTTGAAGAGTTCTGGTGTGGGATGAGAGAGGCTGTATTTCTAACAAACTCCTAGACGAAACCACTGCTGCTAGACCTTGGCCCTGACATACATACCATCATAGGATAGTGAATGAATACACAACATTATATTAAGAGACCGCAAAACAACATAGTTAACACATTGGGTAGCACAGTACTGGGTTACTGTGGGCTAAACCCTCATGGCAGATAAAAGAAAGTATGTTTTTACTTGCTGATATTAAGACGCCAAAAATAAAAATAATAGTAAGAACTGATTAATGAGCTACAAAACTTCTCACCTAATTAAATGAATACCCCCTTCAGAACTCGGTAATGTCAAGAAAGTCACAAAAGTCCTCAAGTGATCTAAACCTGTTTCCACTTACATTCTGATTCTGTGAGCTCCGTGAGTCTAAAGACAACGTGCTGTTAAATCTAATTGCAAATCTAGAGTAGATCCCAGGAGATTCAGAGTTGTTGGAGATACCTCAAGTTCGATCCAGGACATGAACCTGGGTTAGGTATTGACCAGGCTCACAGCCTCTGCATGCCATTATTGGAGTTCAGAAGTTCCAAAGTTGGAGTCATTCCCTTGAGTTCTACAAACACTATTACCCTCAGTGGTATTTGCCTTGGTCAAAAGAAATAAGGTCCAGTCTGACAGTGACACAAAGGGCTCGAACTCAGAAGCCTACGGTGACTTGGAAGCTTGTGAAATGAGTGAAATTGTTCCCAACGTTAAAAGGGCCTGATGAGGAGTGGGACAAAATAACAGTGTCACTGCTCAGTTCCAGATGATTCTACAATATAGAAACACAGGCCTGTTGACTGCACAGAAGCAGATATTCAGATTTTTCAGAAGAAGGAGAAATTAAGATTTTTTAAAATGTGAATCTTATTTAACATACAACGAGTGCTGGTTAACAAGCCTGAGTGAGGTCCTCCAGTTTGGAAGCCCCAGAAAAAGGACTGCATTCCATAGGCAGCCATCTGGCTTCTAATGAAATTCAAGGATCAGCTAGTGTGAGTATTCCTTTTTTAATGACAAAAAAAAAAAAAAAAAA
>NW_016821735.1:320893-327262 GCF_001698545.2 Rhinopithecus bieti | reverse complement strand
AAAAAAAAAAAAAAAAAAAAAAAAAAGGGTACGATTATTTTGTTATTCATGAAGACTTTATGGTACTTGTTTTAATGGGGAAGCTGAATGCTGTGGCCACTGAACATTTTCAAACCGTCTACATGGTAGAGGAATAAACCCTAGTGGAATAGATGTACACCGTGTTTTCTTCTTTTTCACAGAAACAAACTTACCTCTCCTTGATCTTCCACCCCCTTGATAAGTTCAGTATTCTGAAGAATATTGAGAAAAAAAAAGTAAAGTGATACTGGCCCTGTCAGAGGGTCTCACTAATTTCTAGTTAATGATTGTGGGGTTTCGACTGGCTCTGGTGACAACAAAATATTCAACCAATTCTGTTAAGATAACATTTACATCATTTATTCAACTCCTGGGTCATGTTTACTAAACAGCTACTTGAAAAAATGGAAAAACTAGTCTAAACATTGTTTAATTGACCCATAGGCACAATAATTTGTTTCATTAACTTGTTTACACTTGCTAAGTTGTCAGACTAAATTAAAATAATCAATCTTGTGTGGCCACAAACATACAGATGTTGTGGAGACTTTGCTTACTCAAGGAGTGAACTTGGTGACCGAAGTTATCGTGGATCCAGGTAACTGAGCAAGAGGTTTATTTTTCCAGGACTTCAAATACAACTCAACAAGACATTTATCAGTAATCATATAAAGTACAAGATACACATTGGCTAATAAGCAATCTCTGACAAAATAAAGCTGAAGAGTCTCTATCTGAAGCTTGTCAACAAGAAAAGAAATAGCAATAAACAAGACTTTTTCATAAAAGAAAATCTGACTAAAATTACTGTTGGCTGTTTTGTGTTCTTTTCTTGACATACTTTTATCTTTAGTCTACCTCTGTTTAAATATGACTGCAGATGTAAATGAACCTAGCCAAAGTCTGCTGACTCTGGTCCAGATCAGAACCACCCGACTGACCTTTACTCACGGAAAGTAGTAAATGATGGCTGTTTTAAGCAACCAAGATTTAAGGTGGTTACTTAGCAACAGATAACTATTACATTTGATTTTCATAATTGTTATTTCCACTTAAGATGGAATTTACAAGGCATACAGCTCAAAACGTTCTATCTTTATGATGTTTTAATAGGCAAAAATAGGTTCAATCAATTCCATATAATAAAAGACTTCTATCACCACATTCACCTTCTCTGTCCCCCACAGTTAATCCCTAGCAAACTTTAATACGTTCTCCATTTCTAAAACATTGGCACTTTTTAAATGTTACATTAATGGAATTACACAGTCTGTAACTAATATGGTTTGGTTCTGTGTCCTCACCCAAATATCATCCCGAATTGTTATCTCCACATGTTGAGGAAGGGACCTGGTGGGAGGTGACCGGATCATGCCATGCTGTTCTCATGCTAGTGAGAGAGTTCTCATGAGATCTGGTGGTTTAAAAGTAGCAGTTTCCCCTAGGTTCGTTCTCTTTATCTTTCTTTCTCTCTGTTTCCTGTGGCCTTATGAAGAAGATGCTTACTTCCCCTTTGCCTTCCGCCATGATTGTAAGTTTCCAGAGGTCTCTCAGCCATAGAGAACTGAGATTCAACTAAACTACCTTCTTTTAAATAAATTACCCAGCCTCAGGTAGTATCTTTATAGCAGTGTGAAAATGGACTAACACAGTAACCTTTTGGGATTGGCTTATTTCACTCAGAATAATTATCTGAAGACTCATCTAAGCTGTTGCTTGTCCATCTCTTTCTATTGTTGAACAGTGTTCCATGATAAGGTTATACCAAGTTATTTAAATAAGGCTATTGCGTACATGTGAGTACAGGTTTTTGTGTGAACATTAGTGTCAATTTCTCTGGGATAAATGCCAAAGAGCACAATTGCTGGTCATATGGTGGCTGTACTTTTCACATTTTGGTTATCAACCTATGAATGATTCCATTTCTCGACACTCTTGTTAGCATTTGGTATTGTCTCTATTTTTATTTTAGACTGTTTGATAGGGTTATCATGATATTTCATTGTGATTTTAACTTGCATTTAACTAATAGCTAATGATGTTAGCATTTTTTCATTTATTTATTTGTTATCCGTATATAGTCCTGGGTGAAATGTTCCTTTATGTCTTTTGTTAATTTGAAGTTTGTTTTTTTTTTTTTCCTTTCAGGTTAGAGAGCTCTATGTATATACTAGACACTAGTCCTTCATTGAATATGTAGTTTGCAAATACTTTTACTACTTTTTTTTAGTTTGATGTAGTACAATTTCTTATTTATTCCATTTTGGATCATGCTTTTAGGTGTCAAATCTAAAACCATTTGTCTCACTGTAAATCTTGAAGATTTTCTCCTGTTTTTTCCCCCTAACTGCTTTATAATTATATGTTTTATATTTAAGTTCATTATTCATTTTAAGTTAATTTTTATAAACAGTAAGAAGTTTAAGTAGAGGCTCCTTTTTTGCCTATAGATGTCTGCTTGCTGCAAAACCATGTGTTGAAAAGGCTATCTTTTCTACATTGAACTACATTTGTCAATAATCAATCATATTCAATAATCAGTTTGGCATATTTGAATAGTTCTTTTTCATTTTTTCATTGATCTATGTATCTATCAATAGCACACTAATTTTATTTTGGTAGATATATGCTAAGCCTTAAAACAGGTGGAATGATTCCTCATATTTCATTTTCTTTTCAAGATTGTTTTAGCTAATTCAAGATTTATGCCTATGTAAATTTGAGAATAAGCTTGTCTATGTGTAAAAACAAAACAAAACAGAAACTTGGGAATAATTGACATCTTCACTGTTTTGAGTTTCTCAATCCATGAACATGGAATATATTTCTATCTATTTACATTCTATTTGATTTCTTTCATAAGCATTTTATCATTTTTAGCATATAGATTCTATATATGCTTTATTAAGTATACACAAATAGATTGCATTTTCTTTGGAAAAATTTTAGCTTGTATGGTGTTTTAAATTTTGATTGTTATGTGTTCACAGTTGGTATAAAAAATAAAATTTTGCACACTGATCTTGCATCCTATGATTTTTTGAACTCATCCATTTGTTATGTAAGTTCTTTTGTAGATCTCTCCAGATTTTCTATGTAATTATGAAATTTGTAAATAGAGATAATTTTCTTTACAATTTGTATGCCTTCTCTTTTCATCCTTCATTCCTTCCTTCTTTCCTTCTTTATTTTTTCCTTGTAGCAATGGCTAGAACTTCCAACACTACATCCAATAACAATGGTGAGAATACATTCTTGCTTTATTACAAATCTTAGGAGGAAAATAATGAGTCTTTCATCATCTAAGATGTTAATTTTAGGGTTTTGTAGATGCTTTTATCAAGTTAAGGAAATTACTCTCTATTCTTAACTTGTGGTGAGTGTTTGCAGTAAATAAATGTCAGATTCTGTCACATTATTTTCTAGGTAAACTGATATAATCCTTTATTTTTTCCTACCCTGTTGATAAGAGGAATTATATTGATTTTTGAATGTTAAGCCAGCTTTTCATACCTGGAATAAATCTCACTTGATCATACTGTGTAATTCTTCTTACATATTTTTATTCAATTTACTAATATATTGTTGAAAATTTAGGTCATGAGAAGTATTTATCGGTAGCTTTTTTATACTGTCTGTGTGGTTTTGCTTTCGGGGTAATGTTAGCTGTATAAAATGAATTGAGTAGCAGCAGTATTTTTAGCTGCCTAAATTTAGATGTCACTCAATAATCTATCACCAATAGAAATAATACGTATGTATACATACACAAATGTAAGTATATATGCATATATATACATGTGTATGTATATGTGCATTTTCATATATACACATATGTATGTGTATATATACTTATACATGTTTATGTGCATATATGTACATGTGTATATATGTATATAAATATATGCATAGTTATGAAATACCATCGTACATATATACATATATATGTATATATGTGTATGTGTATAAATATATACATAGTATTTCATGAAATTCAATAATATACTGCAATAGGAATAAACAAACCACAAGTACACCCAAAAGTATGTATGGATCTCACAAACATTATGTTGCAAAGAAGCCAGTCACAAAAGAGTGCATAAAAAATTCATTTTTGGCTGGATGCAGTGGCTCATGCCTGTAATCCCAGCACTTTGGAGGCCTTGGTCTTGGATCATTTGAGGTCAGGAGTTCAAGACCTGCCTGGCCAACATGGTGAAACCATGCCTCTACTAAAAATACAAAAATTAGCCAGTGTGCTATTGCGCACCTGTAATCCCAGCTACTCAGGAGGCTGAGGCAGTAGAATTGCTTGAAGCTGGGAGGCACAGGTTGCAGTGAGCCGAGATCATGCCACTGCACTTCAGCCTGGGTGACAGAGTGAGACTCTGACTCAAAAAAAAAAAAAAAAAATCCATTTTTATAAAGAACTTAAGGGCAAACTAATCTATGATGTTAGAAGTCAACACAATGGTTATCTTTTAAGAATTAGTCCCTGAAAGGGGCATAAGGATGGTTTTCTGGGGTGCTTTTCATGTTCTATTTCTTTTTTTTTTTTTTGAGACAGAGTCTCGCTCTGTTGCCCAGGCTGGAGTGCAGTGGCCAGATCTCAGCTCACTGCAAGCTCCGCCCCGTGGGTTTACGCCATTCTCCTGCCTCAGCCTCCCAAGTAACTGGGACTACAGGTGCCCACCACCTCGCCCTGCTGGTTTTTTTTTTTTTTTTTTTTATTTTTTAGGAGACACGGGGTTTCACCATATTAGCCAGGATGGTCTCGATCTCCTGACCTCGTGATCCGCCTGTCTCAGCCTCCCAAAGTGCTGGGATTACAGGCTTGAGCCACCGCGCCCGGCCCATGTTCTATTTCTTTATCTGGGTGCTGATTATATAGGTATGAGTATTTGTGTACATTTCACTGAGCTTGGTAATTGCCTACATATTTCTGTATGATTGTTATACTTCTATTAAAAAAGAAAAATAATATCCACCAACCCATCACCAGTCCCACAGAGTTGCTCCCCACTCACACACATGCACAATTTCCTGTTTGAACTTTCAGGGACTATGGCATATGATTCAATGATTATATAAATGTAAACATGAGAAAAGCTATTTTATAGTGTGTTTTACTAGAAAGACATGAAATTCACTGTTTTCAAAAGAGCCACCATGTATTTTGTTTCTTTTGGGGCCTTAGTGTTGAACAGTTTTACTGGTGTCCAATGTACAATCCTTGTAAAACATTTGAGAGCCATTCATATTTCTAATAGAGAGAAAATAGATCAAAAGGTAGTTTTGCCAACTACTTTTTTATTTGATGTGCTTTTTTTTTCCTTGCCTGTTTTGTACTTGAAGATAGGGATATCACAGAATATTTTCATAACAATACCCAGTTAATTTAAAATAATTGAGCCTGATAGCATCTGTGATTGCAATATTCTTTCTTTAGTGTTCTGCACTTAAGAATGATAAATGAATAGATATGCATTCAATACACACTAGAAAATGAAAGCCATGATTAGTAACGTACATCAAGAACTTGATGCTATCCTGGCTTTAAAGCAGTAAGTAGGAATGGTAGATTCATGTGTTTAGTGTACTATGTCTTACATCACAAGAACAAACAATTCACTGAAAACTACTTCCACCCAAGAGATTTAAAGTTCTTAAGCCTTAGAAGAAAACCCTGGCCTTTCTAAATGCCTCTGATGGTTTGTGAAACAGCACACTGCAAGAACTCTGCAAAAAACACTCATTGAGAACTCTGAGAAACAGGAAAACTTGTTTGAACAAAATCAATTCATTCCAACTTCACTGCCTGGTCACTATCAAGTTACCCTCACAGGAAAGAGAGCTCCTATTGATCCACCCACCTCTATCACCCTTACTCTCCACTTGTCTACTTTGTTATTTTACAGTTCTTAGGAGAGGAAAAGTTGTTTTAAAAGTTTCTAGGTGATACCTTGCATTTTCAGATGGACAATGTATAAAACTGTTATTCTTTAAACAGATTAACTACAAATGGTTCTCAAAATTTAGTGTCCATGAGAATGAGCTGCAGTCTTTAACAAATGTTAATCCTCAGATCCCGGCCCTAGAGATTATGACTGGGCACTGGATCCCTGAATTCTGCATTTTTTTTTTCTTTCTTTTTTATTTTTATTTTTTTTTTGAGACGGAGTCTCGCTCTGTCTCCCAGGCTGGAGTGCAGTGGCCGGATCTCAGCTCAGGGCAAGCTCCACCTCCCGGGTTTATGCCATTCTCCTGCCTCAGCCTCCTGAGTAGCTGGGACTACAGGCGCCCGCCACCGCGCCAGGCTAGTTTTTTGTATTTTTTTTTTTTTTTTTT
>NW_016821735.1:314189-320563 GCF_001698545.2 Rhinopithecus bieti | reverse complement strand
TTTTTGTATTTTTTAGTAGAGACGGGGTTTCACCATGTTAGCCAGGATGGTCTCGATCTCCCGACCTCGTGATCCGCCCGTCTCGGTCTCCCAAAGTGCCAGGATTACAGGCTTGAGCCACCGCGCCCGGCCGAATTCTGCATTTTTAACAATCATCCCAGGTGATTCTAATACATAAGACCTGGGAGAAAAGAGAAAAACAGAGACAGAGAGAGGGAGAGAGAGAAAAAAAAAAGTCTAAATAAATAAAAATCCCAAGACTGAGAAAGCATTTTTGCAAAATGACAAAGCTTGTTACTTTTGAATACAAATGGCAATAACAACTGGGTATAAATCATGCTGCCCTGCGCCGTAATATGAGGCCTGATTTATAAAAGTAGGATATCAGTAAATGTTATATAGCACCCTCACTCTTTCATTCCATTACTATTTATTATAAACACCTCTGTGCCAGGAAAGGTGAGGCCTGGAGGATGTCAGGGTAAGTGTTTTTTAAAAATCTGAGAGTGCAACAGAGAAAACAGAAAAATAAGTAAACATGCTTGTGTGTAAATTGTGCTGTGTGGATGATCTTATTTACGTTCACTTCTTCCGGATAAACCAACCAGTGCACACATCGGGAATTCAGGTCACAAGCTTTAATGCTTTATGGAAGGCTTGCTCCCTCTATGATATTCAGATTCTTCAAGCTGACCAGATTGCTTCAAGAAAAAAAAAAAGCTGATACACAGAAGCCATGCATGTGCCATGCATGGCAAGCCCTCCAGGTTCCCCAAAGAGTGACCACTCTTTCAGTTCACTGTCAAGCCTCAGAATGCAGATGACCAGTCTCTTAGGGTTTGCATCTCTTCTGGAATATAGCCCCTACCATGACTTTCAAAAATTTCATAGGTACAGCTCCCCCTGTTGAACATCTATCCAATGCCTTGTAAGTGGAGGACAAAGCTACTCAGTAATGGGTATGTTTTTCCACCAAGGTCAAAATTGCATCCCAGACATATGTATAGTACTTACCTTTAGTTTTTCCCACCTTAGGCTAACCTTCCTCCCTTCACAGCAGGGCACATTCTCACTCTAAGTCAGAGGGCAGTATTGATTTTCCCTCTCTCTTTCAGGGATCTGAATTTTAGAATTTGAGGTGCTCCTTAAGAATTCTTCCTGTGTTGCATAGAGCCCTGTCTTTACTCAGTCCCCTGAGAAAGATACCACGGTAGGTTTACACCAACAAATCCTTGTTCCCAGCACTAGGCACATTTTCTCCAGTTATCATGAATATGAATAGGGTTTACTTGGCCAGGAAAAAGAAGGAACAGTGTGGTTGTCTAAGGTTTTGTTGACATAATGAATAAGAAAAGCAAAGTGTAATTTTACGTTCCTCATTCTTTTTTATTTTGGTTGTTACACCATTAGTATAGGATTTTATTAGGAAAATAATTATAAAATAGCAAAAGCAGCTGGGCGCAATGGCTCATGCCTATAATCCCAGCACTTTGGGATGCCGAGGCAGGCAGATCAGAAGGTAAGGAGTTTGGGACCAGACTGTCTAACATGGCGAAACACCATCTCTACTGAAAATACAAAAAATTAGCCAGGTGTGGTGGTTCATGCCTATAATCCCACCTACTTGGGAGGCTGAGGCAGGAGAATCGCTTGAACCTGGGAGGCGGAGGTTGCAGTGAGCTGAGATTGTGCCACTGCACTCCAGCCTGAGTGACAGAGTGAGACCCCCAAAAAAAAAAAATTAGCAAAAGCAGACACAAAATTACAAATCATTCTTTTAGGCTTTTGTTTAGCCAAACATATATAAGTGTGCGTGTGTGTGTATGTGTGTGTGTTTATGTATGTATGTATAAATATATACAAACATGTATATGTATCATTTAATAACTAAATGTCAGTGTTTACATTACTTGAAAGCTACTTCTTTCACTAAAAATTATCATAAAATCTTTCCATTTCAAAACTATTATACAGCTATCATCAATTTAAAGGTTACACTGTATCTACTATATGCGTTTACCTTAGGTAACCTCATGAGTCCTCCAAAGTTCAATATCTGGGACTGTTCACAATTTTTACTACTATAAACAATTCTGCATTTTTAAACTACATCTTTGATTGCCTGTGATGAACTCACTTTAACCTACATCTACATCTACATCTTTGTGAGTCTAGTCAACCACTTCTTCAGGTTATGTTCCTAAAAGCACAGCTGCTGGTTCAAACAAAATTATCTTCAAAAAATTGAATATTTCACATTGTAGGAAAAACAAGCCATTTCAAGAGAATACATTTGGTTATAACTATGGTAAATAACTGTCTTGAAGCATGATATTAGGCAGTTTGTATAAAAGGCAGAAATTGTCCTCATTGCAAACCTAATTTTTTCAGGGGGCACCATTATTTATCACCAGAATTTCATTCATTATAGAAAAGTGAATAGAAAAGAAAAGTGAATGTGTAATTTTAACAGCAATGGCTACGATACACCTCACACTGCACTTATTTTTTCATATTCTTAAATGACTTCTATTGTTCACTGCCAGAGATAAAAGAAAGAAGACTGGGGCTATTTATGTAGTGACTTCTAATAGATACAGAGGATTTCTAGTTGAGTAAGGCCAAAGGAGAGAAAAAAATAATAAGCTTGGCAAATAGTGGGGCACACACCACCCAGGCCCATTGCTGTGTGCTATTCCCAAGAACAGTCTCTTCCATCTTTCCTAATCTTCATGTACAAAGGGCAGTGATGAGGCATTCTATGAGTTGGAATCACATATTATGAAATATGGTTGCTATGGTGGTGGGAGGAGATTAGCTAAAGGAGAAGGGTATTAGGATCCTTGTATTGTTGAGATAAACCTGGACCACATAGGATTTTACACCAACTTACTTTTGTGAACCAGCTTCAGGATTTCTTTTTGCCTCATTTCACAATGCTAGAACACATCACAAATCTAATAAAAATAAATACCAAAGTTTCTTCTAGCTAGAGGGGTCTCCATCACCACTAAACTTTGTGGCATCTTCTGGTAAGTTACTACAAGTTGGGGGAGATTAAAGTCTGACAACCTCTATACCAACTCTTCCTGACAGTCATTCCCCTGATAATAACATGAGGACAAATATTAGGCTGAGACGCAGCCTGCCTCAAAGGTGAGAACAGTTCTGGGATAACTTCTTTTTCAGTCTTTCTCGCACTAACCCCCCTTAAAATGACTTTCTGAGAAAGCTCAATGCTGCCAGGAGAATTTACTGTTTGTTCCAGTCAAAACCTGGTGATAGACCAATAGGCCCTTGAATCCCTCTTAGAGCACTTATTTTAGAAAGCTTGCAATTATAAATCTTTTCTCTGCCCCCACTGAAATAAATCTTTTACCATCCAGAACTGGCTCCTCAAGGACGTGAGAGCCATCTCCTTGAAACACAAACATTCAAGACAATACTTCTCACCCCCAGTCCCTGTAGGACAGTAAGGACCTAACTTCAGTGGATACCTTGCTCCAACTTGCACCACTAATTTCTGTCAAAAAGATATAAGAAGTTTGCTCCTCTAGGTGAACACTAGTTAGCAAACCCAGATACACTAATGGACCAACCTCTCCCTTAATGCCTTTCTTTGGGTACACCCCAGCATTTAAACAGTCTCTTGCCTTTTGTTTGACTGAGCTGTTAAGCTGAGGTCTCTCCTGCACTGCAATACTTATTCCTGAGTGAAATCTAAGTTTACTGCTTCTAAAAAGTGTCCCACTTTTATTTTCTTTGGCAATACTGACTGTTGAAGCTGTGACAACTTTCAGATCCTATCAATCCTGTGGGTTTTTTTTTTTCTAACAGGATTTCTAGCCTCTTGATAATTCTAAATTTCACTAATCATTAGGTTTCTAGTGCTTTTCTTACCTACTGAACCTTCAGTTAATCAGCCCTCCTGGCCTTGAAATGTGCCTGTTGAACTCTGCTCCATCTCATAAGCCTAGTAATGGATGTGTTGTGTGACACCATTTAGTTGACAATAGGAAACACACAAGGCACTAAAACTGATAAGAAATTCATCTCGAATTTACAACCTATGTCATTTTAGGAGACTCTTTTCATATTGAAAAGCTATTCCTTATTTATATTCATCCGTATCATATTTATCAACAACCAAATTTGAAACAATTGTAGAATTTACCTTCAAAAAATATTTTAGTATCCCTGTTTATTTCTATGGGTTATTAACAATAGAATAGGGAGGTTGTAGGTGTAAAGGGAAGTAAAATTCTAAGGAGATGCGTTGCTCAATCTTGTTACCAGCCCGATTTGATTTTCTAGGAATCTAACAGCACAGCAATGCTGTTATTTCCTCTGCCTCTAATCCTTTAACACCTTTTAGACTGCTTAAAAGAAGCAAATGGTCTCTTGACTTTGCCAAGAAAATGATCCAAATCTCTCAAATTTAAACTACTTTCCATTTTGTCTTTCTAGCATTTGCTCACCAACCAGGAGGTAAGGCAGTAACAATAGAACAGCTTTTATTGCCAGCGTCATATTTTTATTGCTCCTCGTTAAGTAATAGTATTGAGGAAACATTATTTATCAAGTTTTAATGATGTGGTATGTACTAAAAAGAACATACAATTAGGTTGTAAACTTCAAATATAGATTTTAGTTGTCATAGCTTAACGCAAAAGCTCTCATTTTCTACTTTGTCTCATCTACCGCCCTCCAAACTTGACTATTAACAAACAACTATTTGTCAAGAGGCTACTCTGTCCCTACAATGCACTAATAAAAGACCCAAACTGTTATAATGGCTACTGCAAAACAAGACTCCACCAATGAGGTGCTTAGGGCATAGTTGGTGAGATGATATTTGCATGCATATAGCAATTAGCAAATAAGGCAGTATGGAGTGCATGAAATTACTTTTTATATTCCACTTTTAAGTGTCTTAAGTAAGATACTCTGGCTTTGGTCATTGAGGGAGAAGAAAAAATATAAGAAATTGATCACTTATTCCTTAAAGGAGCTCACAATTTAATTGAAGAAAGGAAAGATAGCACATACATGAGTATAGCTAACACTTGCAAAGTAAATTGTAAATTTCTATAACACACGGTGAACAGATTAAGCAAATGGACACCAGTTCAATCAAGGAAGAATTAAGGAGCAAATGAGATTTTAGGCATTACCTCTTCTCATCTCCAGTCCCCAAAAGAAATATCCCTGTAGCCATGAAATTTAGTAAAGGCTTAGCATATCTCAGGTCCCGATAGGTTTGTGTAGAAATCCCATACATTAGTAATGGAAGATGACTTGAAACTTCGGCTTTAAATGAGAAACTAATACAATTGAAATCCCTTTCATTTTAATTTTATTGGCCAAAAAGAACACAATTCTTCAGAGACCAGAAACCCCTGATACTTTTTCTCATCATTGAAAATTGTCATAGAGAATCCTACTGGGAACTGGTGTCTTAAATTCAAATGATCAAAAAAAAAATAAAATAAAATAAAGGCAGGCAAGTTAAAATTTTCCTGTAACAGAAATGCATTAACAACACTCTTTGGTTATGGTGACAACACAGCAATGGTTTTGATGTTTCTGTACTGCTGTCAGCTCAGATTGGTGGAGGAGCAATTTAGTCTAACTAACCACTTAACCCAGAAAGATTTATTGACAAGAGGGCCCGTGGTGGAAGCCTATCTTACTCTCCAAAGAACAACAAAGGGACACTCTGCATCTGCCCACATCACCTCAAGGAGTCCACTGGTTTGGGCTTGTTGGTTTTCGGTTTCTTTGCCCTGGTTCATTTTTGTCCTATATCCATAATAATCCCTGTCATCCCCCAACTGTCTTTCTCTTCTCTATTTCTAGAGAAATAAGGAAGGAAGGGCCTCTGCTGGCAGAAAGGGCCTCTGCTCTGTGCAGCTAGCTTTTAGGCTCCTTGCAAGCACACTGTGGAAGTGTCTGGGAGGTTGTTCATTCTTCCTCAATTTCCTGTTCAATGTTCAACCATTTGGCCATCCAATATATATATATTTGGTTTGTGGCTCTTTTTTTTTTTTTTTTTTTTCTTTTGAGATGGAGTCTCACTCTGTTGTCCAGGCTGGAGTGCAGTGGTGCAATCTCAGTTCACTGCAACCTCCACCTCCTGGGTTCAAAAGGGATTCTCTTGCCTCAGCCTCCTGACTGCCTGGGATTACAGGCATGCACCACCACTCTCAGCTAATTTTTGTATTTTTAGCAGAGACGGGGTTTTGCCACGTTGGCCAGGCTGGTCTCAAACTCCTGACCTATGGTTATCTGCCTGCCTCCACCTCCCAAAATGCTGGGATTACAGGCATGAGCCACCGCACCCAGCCCACAATATATATATATATATATATATT
>NW_016821735.1:274632-313395 GCF_001698545.2 Rhinopithecus bieti | reverse complement strand
GCCACCATGCCCAGTTATTTTATTTTATTTTATTTTTTGCATTGTAAGCCTGACAAGGTCATCCAATAGAATGGCCCTAAAAAGTTTTTCCAGGACAAAACAGGATCAGTATTCCCAGTTAGCTGATGCCAGGAAATGTTACACCCTACAGGGATCCGGACCTCTTGTTACTCCTTTTGACTTCTCACTCCCTCAAAAAGGCAGACCTAGACAATGTCATATCACTAATGCTATTAGCCTTGGACCTTAAAAACTAACTGAACCTCTTAGTTTTCCCATCTATAAAATGAGAAAAGCAACCTTTATGGAATATTGTAATGATCAGAGGGATATGTGTAAAGCCCCCACCAGCATCTAATATTTAAAATAAATGGCTAACAGAGGGAGCTATGGTTATGACTATTACCATTATGATTATTACTAAGATGGTGTATCACTGTGGCACTGACTGAAGTGCAGTGACTGTAATCACAGCTCATTGGTACCTCAACCTTCCCAGGTTCAGGTGATTCTCCCAGCTCAGCCTCTCAAGTAGCTGGGACTACAGTGCTTCACCACCATGCCTGGCTAATCCTTTTTGTGGTGTCTGTTTGTTTGTTTTGTAGAGATGGGGTCTCCCTGCGTCACCAAGGCTGGTCTCGAATTCTGGGCTCAAGCTATCCATCCACCTAAACTTCCTAAAGTGCTGGGACTACAAGCGTGAGCCACCATGCCTAGCCTGGAACTATTATTATTAATTCAAAGCATCGATTAGCATCAGAAAGATTCAGGATTAAAATCAAGTTAATTCAACAAAAAAATAAATATTGAACCTTTATCACCTGGGTAGCACTGCACAAGGTACAATTGGGATACACAGGTTGGGAGAAAGACTTGGTAGTGTCGTCTAAAGGAGTTTCTAAGTCTCAGATGGCAACAAACAATATGAACCAACTCTGATCTCTAGACATGTATTTGGTTTGATCCATACAATACTTCAGACTTTGAATTGGTTGTCAACATTTAGAAGCCAGAAAATTTTGCATGAAAATAAAAATCTTAAAAAATGTGCACGCATGTTTCTGCCTGGCAATAATTGGGTGGTGTTGAAAACTGGTTGTCTTCTTAAATGTCTGGAAGGCCTTCATTTCACCACATGCCCTACCCAGTCTACTATACGGATTTACTTGCTGACCCCTCTGTGCAATTGAGTTTGTAATTCTTATCTTGAATAATATGTTAAAACCATTACCCTTAAAGGGTTCCTTACCACTTACTATTTTCATAACAAAGTTTAAGATTGCCTCTTTATTTTATAAAGTAAAAATAAATCCACATCACAAGAAATCAGCAACTGGATAGGCACCTGTCAGTGTAGGACACTAAACTAGTCACTAAAGGAAGGGTTACTTTTTTTTTTTTTTAATACAGAGTCTTCCTCTGTCACCCTGGGGGGCAGTGGCGCTATCTTGCTCACTGCGACTTCCGCCTCGGGTTCAAGCAATTTTTGTGCTTCCGGAGTAGCTGGGAATACAGGTGCCTGCCTCCATGCCCAGCTATTTTTTTTATATTTTTAATAGCGACACAGTTTTGCCATGTTGGCCATGTTGGTCTTGAACTCTTGACCTTAAGTGAGCCACCCACCTCAGCCTCCCAAAGTGCTGGGATTACAGGCATGAGCCAACGCGCCCTGCCAAGTGTTACTTTTCAAAGTGGATAGACAATTGCTTACACTCTATATTATAGATAATAATAAGAATGGTTCATATTCACTGGTGCTTACTGCCAGGGTCTATTCTATGCTCCTTACCTACCTACCTTCATTTAACCCTCCTAAGTACTTCTGGAGTTAGGTACTATTTTTTTTTTTCTTATTCAGCACAAAAGAAAGCTGAGGCCATGCCCCAAGAAATTAAACAACCTGCCTAAGGTCACATAGCTCTGACAGAGTCAGGATTCAAATCCCAGAAACAGAGTCAAGATTCAAAGCAAGCAGTCTGGTGCCAGGACCTGTGCTCATAAGTATTGTGTAATAAAGACCCTTTGCTATGATCCATCCTTTCTGTGATGAATTGTTATGCTTAAATATATGCATAGAAATACTATATATACACACAAATATGCACACACAATACATATATATGAACAAACCACATATATGTTTGATTGCACACACAATACATATATATGAACAAACCACATATATAAATGTTTGATTATTATTTTCCATTGATAAAATACACATTGTCAATATCAGATTGCTTTAGTTATTGTGGCTTTACAGAATGTTCTGATACATTTCTTGGCAATTCTTCAACATAGTCTCTTCCAAACAAGTTTTAGTATGTCAGGTCCATAATAAATCATATGGGATTTTTAATTAGAATTGCAATAAATTTATAGATGAATTTGTGGGAAATTATCATCCTAATAGTATTATTTCTTATTAAGTTTATCTCACAGAAGTAGAGAGTGGAACAGTGATTCCAGAGGCAGGGGGTGGGGAGAAGCACGGCCAAAGATTGGTTAACAGACACAAAGCACGGCTAGATGGAAGGAATACATTTTAACCAATGGTTTTATTCTATACCATTGTAGGTGACTACAATTAACAACATTTCTTGTATGTTTTAAAATGCCTAGAAAAACAGGTTTTGAATGTTCCCAACTCAGAGAAATGATAAATGTTTGAAGTGATATGCTAATTACTCTGATTTGATCATTACACATTGTATACCTGTATCAGAATATCACACTGTACTCCACAAATGTGTACAATTATTATGACTTATTTACAAATAATAATAAAAGCAAAAAAAGTCTCTGATTTTAGGTTGAGTTATTTAAAAATTGTTTTTATATTCAATCACAGAGTAAGCCCATTGAAAAGATCTTATGGAGTCAAATTCCCAGGGCTTGGTGGTAGGTTGGAAATGAGAAGCAAGAAAAAGTTGAGCTTGTAGGTATATTGTTTTTTAACATGTGCTCCCCTAACCTGTTCATGCACTTTGTGATCTAGGTATCAGGAAGCGCTACAGCAGCCGTTTTCTGGGAGCAGGGAAATTATATCGATAGGATGAGCCATTTTCAGTGTAGAAGGAATAGAAAAGCTCCTCAAAAAGGCATAGAAATGCATTGCAATAGAAATGATGGATGCAAGGTAAGGAGTTCCACTGGGAAAAATCAGGAGAGGCTGAAAGAAAATGTGGGACTCAAGAGGGAAAAGCAAGTGTGCACTAACATATACTGAGTGCTACACTGTGTCAGGCCCTGTGCTAAACACTTTGTATGTGTCCTTCTAATAGCACCTAAGACGTGTCGACTATATTGTCCTCATTTTACAGGTGAGAAGGCTAAAGTTCAGAAAACTTAAGTTACTTTTCTACATTCACACAACTAGGAAATGTTAAGAGCAAAATTTGAACCGAGGTCTCTGAATCCAGTGCCCATGATTACTGTACTCTATATGGAATGTAGTAGTTCCCCTCCAGTCCTGGGCATGCTCAGGTGTTTAGATGGTTAGAGATTTCTGTGTCGCAGCTCTGACAGACACAGTGGTTATTTTATGGAGAATGGGGAAAAACTAACATAATGAGTGGCATGCCACATATAGCAGTTCTTTTCAATACACTATAATGGATATTTATTTATTTATTATTTTTTTATTTTTTTGAGACAGAGTCTCACTCTGTCATCCAGGGTAGATTGCAGTGGCACGATCTCAGCTCACATCAATCTCTGCCTCCTGGGTTCAAGTGATTCTCCCGCCTCAGCCTTCCAAGTAGCTGGGATTACAGGCATGAGCCACAGCTCTCGGCCAATGGACATTTATTTAGAGTAACAGAAATGAATACGATTTGCTCTAACAGTAAGTGGAACAGTTCTGTATAGTAGAGGATATAACCATGGACAAAAAGAGGATAGAAATACAATAAAACTTAAAACCTTTGTTCTGTGAAGGACACTATTAAGAAAATGAAAAGATAAGTCACAGACTAGGAGAAAATATTTGCAACTCACATATCTAATAAACGATGTGTATCTGAAATATTTCTTTAGAAAACCTCTTACAAATCAACAATAAGAAAATAAATAACTCAGTTAAAAATGGGCAAAATAACTGAACATACTCCCTGCCAAAGAAGATATACAGGTAGCAAACAAGTATATAAAGAGATGCCCAGCATTATTTGTAATTAGAGAACTGCAAATTAAAACAACAAGATACCACTTCATGCCTATTAGAATGACTGAAATCTTAAAATAAAAAATGACAATATCCATACTGCTGGTGAAGCATTCCTCTTCATTGCTGGTCAGAATGCAAAATGGTATAGCCACTTTGAAAGACAGTTTAGACTTACCATATTCCCCATCAGTTTCACTTTTAGGTATTTACTCAATTGACTTGAATTTATGTTCACACAAAACGCTGCACCTGAATGTTCCTAGAAGTTTTATTCATAATCACCCCAAACTCAAAGCAACCAAGTTCTCCAGAAGGCAAAAGGATAAACAAATGGACATATCCACAGATAATATTACTTAGCAATAAAGTAGAATGAGCTATTAATCCATGCCACAATGTGGATGATTCTTAAATGCATATTACTAAATGAAAAAAAGCCTATCTGAAAAGGGAACATAATCTATGATCTTATTCATCTGACATTCTTGAAAAGGCAGAAATATATGGACAGAAAACAGATCAGAGATTTCAAGGGGTTTGGGGGAGGCAGACAGTTGACTAGGTAAAGCACAGGAGATTCTTTTAGGGTGGCGAGAGTATTCCACATAGTACCACAGTGATGAATACATGACACTGTGTATTTGTCAAAATTCACAGAACTTTACAGAGCAGAGAATACATTTAACATATGCAAATTTAAAATACCAGTAGATTGAGAGATCCCAGGATGAAATGCAAACTTTGACAAAAAGAACTAACTATATGCTAAGTGTACAGCATAACCTCACTGAAGAGGGTGGGTTAAAGAACTGTTGACCTAAGTAACTTTGGAAATGATTGGAAAGCAGAAGATAAAAGGACAAATGAACTGCACATAAGCACTGTCCTTTAATTGGTCAAGTTATTTTTCAAAGGAACGTAACTTACCAATCCTGAAGCCACTCTTCATGTACGCATACCTGGATGGAGAAAGTAAGTAAATGAACCAGTAAGAGTAAGATCCCATTTTCTCAGTTTTCAAATGGGAGTTTACAGACAAGCAAAGGATCCATGTGGTACAGTATTAGAGTAGGAAACATCATTGTGAACTCATGCTTAAATATGTAATGTGGACACAGATGGATGGCTATTGAAATAATTATAGATATGTATACATACATGGGTTAGTATGCACACATAGTTCACTGAGAGGGCCTAGAAGCAATGAATCCCCTGTAGTGACCAGCACACCCAGTACCAAGATCTTGGTTTCAAAAGCCATTCTCCAATGAAAGAAACCAGAGTCCTTGGGGAAATTGTTGATTCTAGGGCCAAGACAGAGAATATACAAGATAATCCTCGAGCTTATTATGGTATCACAAAGTAAGGAGGTGCTTACAAAACAAAAATGATAGGCTTAGGCTAAAAGTGTGCAGGAGCGAAGTGATTCAGTAAGTATGTGATTGAATAAAGTCAACAGGGGGAGGGAGAAGAGGAAGAGACGGGTGTCTGAAGAGAAGAATTTTAAATAATTTATGTTGATACCTGCCCTGTCTGAAGGAGATAGAGAATAATTTCCCACCATGTAAGGGTAGCCTGTGCCTACTATTGCTGCAGAGAGTATGGCGTGCAAAGTAGTGGGGGAAGAGCATTTTGTAGTGGCAACACCTGAAACACTATCTTAGCCAAGTGATCTAGGTTAACAGCATCAGTGATAGTCACGTTGATAGCATAGACCCTTGTTAGGAAAAGAATTGGAGAGTATATCCCTTCTGAAGTTTTCCTCCCCAAAGCCCATAACCCCAGTCTAACTACGAAAAAAACATCAGATAAAAACCCACTTGAGGGACATTCTACAAAATAAGGGACCAGTACTTCTCAAAACTGCCAAGGTTGTCGAAAAGAAACTCTGAAAAATTATCACAGTTCAGAGAAGGCTAAGGAGAAATAATGACTAAATGTCATGTGATAGAGGGGATCCTGGAACAGGAGGTTAGGGGAAAACTAACAAAGTTAAATAAAGTATGGAGTTTAGTTAATAGTAATGTGTCACAACGTTTATTCCTCACTGTGACAAATGTACTATAGTAGTGTAAAATATTAGCAATAGGGGAAACTATGTTGGTATATATGGGAGCTCTGTACAATCTTTGCAACTTGTCAGTAAATATCAAATTATTCTAAGACTTTAAAGTGTATTTTTTAAAACAGAAAATTACCTGGTGTTACAGGATAATGTTTCATTCCAATAAAGCTCCATATCCAGTTGCATTGGTCATCCTCGTCAAGCCCTTTCTTGATATCACACTCCTTTCTTGATATCACACTCCGCTCCAGTTTTCTCTCAACTGCGATGAACTTGAAGGAACATTGTAGCGCCTCGTTTCGATTCAGCAGAGACTTATGTATCTTAGACGATCGAGGCCTCATTATTTCCTACCTCCTAACCAGCATACCAGCTCCACGCAGCTCTCGTCTCCCTCCCTCTCTCCACCTGTCTCTTTTTCATTTTCCATTCTTCTTACAGCTAAAGGTTGAAGCTATCTTCTATCATATTTGGTATGTACCAGGTACGTGTATATTATTTCTAATCCTCCAATTTACGGATGAGAACACTGAGCCCCGGACTGTTTAACATGTCCCAGGCTCGGAGGCTTTTAAGTGCAGATGGCTGATCAAAGTGAAAAGCAAGCATTTGTCTCCGAAGAACAGGCCCTCTACTCCAGGAAAACATTACTCCACCTTTCTTAAAGCCTTCTAGGTCTCCTTTCGTCAAGTATGTAATGCAATATGATAAAGAGGAGGCTGGTCTTAAAAAAGGAGGCTGGTCATTATTGGAAGCAAGAGAGGGTGTGGGAGACGCTGATTGGTGGAGGGAGACAGGTAATCAAATCCTAAGTAAAGGCAACCTTGAAAAACCGCAACCATGGTAAACAAAATTGTTCTCTCCTGGTGAACCAATGGGATCAGGAAAGAATTTGCAGGCTTGGCGCCTCTCTTTATTTCCCCCTCCAACAAAGATGGCTCAAAAGGAGCATTGTTAAGAGTGTTTTGCTCACTCAGCAATGAGGCAAGCTCATTAAGAGACTGGGGGCTGTGCCAATGGGGGCTTGCAGGGGTAGCCAGTTCCTAACTTCACAAGAGCTCACCTGCTGAAAATCATAAGGAACGCAAATGCTAACCCATTCAGATGAAGCTTAAAATTGATGACTTTAAAGAGATTGAATAAACTCTTTATGTTACAATCTGGCATGTGCTTTTAATATTAACTACTACATATTTTATAGACTGTATTTGTTGCCAAGCACTAAAACAAACATTAAGATGCTTTTGCCTTAACTGGTACTATGAGCACTTCCAAAACCGTGGGTATAAAAAGCGGCATAAAACACATCATAATCATGAAAATCATCTGCATTAAATTCACATTTGCCATGAATGTGGCAGTTATTTTTCATCTACAAACAATTATATCACAATTACTTACTCTCTGTTAGGAAACATTTCATCAAAATCTCTCATTTAATTGACATAGAAATGCATTTTGTTCAGAGAAAAACATAATCTCTAATTTGTACTAATTAAAGAAATAGGCATTCTGAATTAGTGAAAGGCTCATATCTATTGACAAATATGCCTCCTTATTAGTTTATATGCAGAAGGTAACACAAACCAAGTTACAAAGCTTGCAGTAGGTAAAGAAGGGCCTAAAAATAGTTCTATAATGAATAAACAAAAGTAATGCACAGTGCTCTGTATTTTCCATTAAGTAGAGACCTGAAAAAAATTTTTGTCATAAATAACTTAAATGTACACCTTGTGTTATCCTGTTTAAATTGTAAATTTACTAAGTAATTCTTTTCAACTATGCAGTTATAATAGGCACGTCTAAATCATATACTCAGAATTATCACCGTTCAGACAAAGGAGCTTTTTCTCCAGGGAGGAAGTAATTTTAATTAAACCCTAGCTATTTCAGCTAATCTGAAATTATATACAAAATATCTATAGATTTTAAAAAGTCAGTACTATACCAAAACACAAAAAAGGATTGAACATTACTAGTACTGATCATTTTATATGTCAGTTTCCAAAAATACTTTTTTAGAAAAGCAGACATTTGAACACAAAGATATGCTCTTAGAACAGATAGACGATAGATAGATAGATAGATAGATAGATAGATAGATAGATAGATGATAGATAGATAGATAGATGATAGATAGATGATAGATAGATAGATAGATAGATAGATAGATAGATAGATAGATAGATAGTCATCCCAAATGCATTTGGTTGCTATGGAATGATTTTCAGAAAGTAAAGTATTCTATTTGTTTTCATATCCGGCCCCATTATCATCTCAGCATATTGCTAGTTATAATGTGTAGAAGAAAATAGAAGACATTTTTCTTGGTCTAACATTCCTTGGTAGATGGTTTGTAAGAAGATTTCAGGTAATGAAAAGGGCTTTAATGTCACTGTACCCTCTGCACTTCATGTCCACCCAGGAACACCGTGTCACCACATGGACCATAGCAGCCAAGCAACTTCCCCAGGAATGGATGGCAGGGGTAAATCACCATGATAACAAGACATAACCCTCGTTACTACTACTCAAGAAAAATAAAAAACAAAGCTACATTAAAATAACAGAATAAGTTCTTGCAGTAAGTCACTTATAAAATTTTTAAAAAGTATTGAAACAAAGATTCTATAGTAAAACTGTAGTATTCAAATGGCAATACCTTATAATAAACTCAATGATTATCCGTTGTTATTTAATTTAAATTGTTTTTATCCTTTTTGAATAAAGCATAGCTCACCATGAGGCCTCTTGTAATACAGAACAGATAATTCCCTTTGAGATCCCAAACTGACCCCATCAGTTTTGCATGTATTAAGGAATAAGGAAAACCCAGGGAAGAGGAAAGGAAAAAAAAATACATGATTTTCCCAAGTCTCACAAAAGTTTTTGATGCCAGTCTCTGTAAGTAGACTTTGTATAGCTCTTTCTAAACTGTGACATGTTTCTTACCCATAAGATTGTCATGCAGCATGTGATAATAGCATGGACCACTGACTGATATAATCAGTGATGGGGATACTACCAATTTAGAACTTTAGAATAAAATCTGTCCTGGCATAATAGCCAGATCACTGTTTACATCTTCTAGTAGCACATTACATGCTGCAAGTCAATGTCCTGCTGGACAAGAGAAGAAGGTCACAGCAACCATAAGAACATGCATGATGGAGGGAATGGCAACCATGACGAACCCAACATCTTCAACACTCATTCTGCAAACAATTCTTCAGCTCGTTTTGTGTTACACATTCCTTAACATTTTTAGAAATTCACTTAATTGATAAAGATTGTAACAATTTGCCTATATTATTCTCCTCTTTCTAAGACCCATAGTAAGAATATAATAAAATATTTGTCAGAAAACATTTAGGTAAATATTCTAATTTATCCAGATTTTATACAACTATTTTAGATCTAAAGTATCAAATACTGGGTATAACCTTCAGTAACACATTAGGATTTCTTTTTTAAAGTTTTCTTTAATACATAAGGCAAAATTCTTTCAGAAATCCTTAGTTCTCTATAAGTAACAATCAAATAAAATGGCACAAATTCCATTAGAAGCCTACAAATCCACTTAAAGCTGGATTTATAATAGGGACAAAATAAATCACATTTTAAAATATCTAATTTATAAATTCTACTGGCTTACTACAGTGAGAATTTGATTCTTATTAGAGTGATATAGTCTGTGTAACTCATTTCATATTATTTTGCCTTACTGAAGTTATAGTTTTGTTGATCTATTCATTATAACACCTGTTTCCCAATAACTCAGAGATGATTGTGAAATTGGCCAAGATAACCTTCAATACTGTGTTGACTTTTATTAATGATCTCTTCAATAGTGCATTTGCTTTTATCAATGACCCCTCAAAAAAAGTAGTAATAATAATGAAGCTGGTGATTATTTATTATTTTTAAAAATACTTTGCATGTATCATGTCATTTGATTGCCATACTGTAATATAGAGAACATTTTTATCCTATCTAACAGATGAGAAAAGAAGGTTCAGATGATTTTGAAAACTTGCCTCAGATAATATTGCTAAAAGCAATGAGCTGGACTATGAATTGAGGCAGTTTGATTCCAAAGCACACATTGTTAGCAAGGATATAATATTGCCTCCTGAAATAGATGGTATGCCTTTGGCTGACAAAATATACATATGTCAAAATTTTCAAGTTCATCTTCTTTTAAGAAAATAACTAGAGCATCAACCTCTTTTTTTAAAAAATCAATCTCAAAATGTAGAATTTTAGATTTCATGACAGGCAAATAGGAGAGAGATGAGTGGTCAAGTTGTGATTCTCCCACCCTGAGATGATTTCCTATTTTATGAAAAAGGGTAGAGTGAGAAGTTCCCAGATTAATATAGAATTTGAAGATTGCCAAGTAAGATGCTATCAGGATGAGAATTCAGATTCTCAAGAACAGGGTACTATTTGTTAAGGCTTTGCCAGGAAAGAAACTCTGGCAAAATAGCACAGGATAGCCTGGAAGAGTGAAATACAGAGGCAAGAAGATGACTGTTCTGGAAAGAGACCAGGAATGGATGATGAAATGGCCTTTCTGAGTCTCAGTTCCTGTACTTTTCTACCTTGCTGATTTTCAAATTTACCCTGCAGCCTCAGCCTGCCTTACCCTTGAAAAGAGACTTCTGACAGCACATAAGGAATATTGTTGTGCTGCTTTCTGGGTTAACGCTGGTCTGTCTTCTGTTCCAAGCAGGCATAGAGGAATAATTCAGAGAACATTATTTGTTACTATTTTAAAAGGAACACTCACCAGACTCGGCATGGGATAGTGATAGCTGTGCTACTTTGGCCAAGACAGGAGTAGGGATAGGAGCAGAAATGCAGGAGTGTCCTTCCTGCTTTGCCTCTCCCTCGATACCTAAGTGTTGGGGCTTTGCAAAGCATAAAATAAAAACCACTTGTTATAGAGAAAAGAGACAGGGTATAGAATGTTATTCCAGGGGTATAAGTATCAGTTCTTCCATATGATTTGGGGGCAGACTACTAATTCTCCATCCAAATTCCTCCATCTGTAAATCCTGATTGACAAACGCTGCGTCCTCTGAGTGTTCTTTGGGTGGCTCAACCATCCTCAGTTTCAGAAAGGCCCAAAAATAGACTGCTGCAGTGGCTCTTAATTCACAGAAGCCATGAGACCAGGATGACCCAGACCTATTCCTAGTCCCAGACTTTCCTCACCTGCAGCAACAGCTACCATTTAAGCCAGTGGTTCATTCTGCTCCCAAGAGGACACTAGCAATGTCTGGAGGCCCTTTCATTGTCACAACTGGGGAAGGGGCTACTGACTGGTAGAGGCCAGGGATGCTGCCAAACATCCTTCAATGCCCAGGACAGCCTCACAACAAAGAGTCGTCTGGCCCAACATGTCAATAGCGCTGAGGTTGGAAAATTCCAAGTTAGAGCAAGTAAGACAAAATGGACACAGTTACTTGTATTGACCAACAGAGTCTGTGTAAGATACAACAGGCACAGGATCTGTTCTCTCCTGAACATTAAGACTGAACCCAGTTTTTATTTATATACCCAAGTCTACCCTCCTTGATCTTACTCTTGGTCTATGCCACAAACTCATCTCAAACTCTTTCTCGAACTTTCTCCCTAGATGGAGCTAGATCAGGCATAGATAGCATCACTCTTATTAACTGTTTTCTAAATTTGTCCATGGCTTTCTTATTGTGGCATTGGCAGCAGAACTTGGACTCCATAACCACAGTATCCAGGAATAGACCACACGCACTGTAATATGATATGTGTTGCTATCTTTGCCCCACTTTATGCTGGCTTCTTATCTGCCCTTGGCTTATTGTACTCTAGTGATCTCTAGAACATACGCTACCTCTTATGCCCTATTTTAATGACTGGGAAACATTCAGCCCAGTACTTTAAATGCCTGAAATATTTTGTACGTGTAATCACAACCACTCTCTTAAGCAGTTGCCTTTCCAAAATGTGTTGCAATTTATAAAACTATACAGTGTATGTATACTTCATTATACACCACTATTTTTATTTCACAACATACATTTCCTTCTTCATTTTATCATATCCTGTCGATAATAAGTATGTGTGTCTTATAGGACTGTGGTTGACATTCAATACAAAAAAAATCTAAAATGTTTTGCAAATACTTGAATCCTATGTATATTTCTGACATGGTTGCTATTGCTAATATTCTTACCCTGACCCTGGCTAGACCAAGATAGCTACAGATGCCTCTGCCTGGGCCTCTAATGTTAAGAAGTCACTAATCCAAATGGACTTAAAATCACTGGCCATCCAGATTTGTGCAAACTTGTCCTTACTCCTCAATGTTCCGTCTCTCCCAGACCCTAAGCTATCCTTTGAAATTAGTTTATGGTGTTATATCCTGCTTAGTATTCCCATTAGATGCACTTTCTGGATTCTCTACTGTTTCTCCTGCCTCACTGAGGTCTGAGTTCCCAGTCCTGATGTTTCCAGGTTGGGCTCATCTTACAGTCTCCATTAGTAATACATGATAAGGACTTGAGTGGGGTGATGACTGTGAAAACGTGAGACTTTGAAAAGACCCATCTGTCAGCATATAATGATTGTCTGGATAGTCAAGTGCCGGTAAATTTTAGAAGTAAGTATCCTTAAGTTAGATATTTTCACAAGCAGTATTGCCATGTGGTATGATGCAATGGGTTTGAACTAAGGAGTCAAAGCAGGGCTGGGTAGTGGGCCCAGTTCTACCTCTTTTGTATTCAAAAAATTAAGCCCTTAAAATTTTTTGGTAAAATGAGAATAATGTCTATCTGGAAATATTAGAAGAAATACTGAATACAGAGGGCGAGATGAAGATCAGCTGTTTAGCTGTTGAATTCTACTACTCTACTAAGCAGGAAAATGGTAAAAAAATAAATGAATTTGTGGGTATGAGACTTTCTGGCACAGAGTAGGTGCTTAGAAGATATTTTCTTCTTATTACAGAAAAAAAGTAACTTCTCCAAACTTGAAATCACTTTAAACCTTTTCAGCCAAACTCCAATGAAATAACTTAGCAATAAGCCAACTACAGCTGTATTTACTTTTTTTTTTTTTTTTTTTTTTTTTTTTTTTTTTTTTTTTGTTTGAGGCAGAGTCTTGAACTGTCACCCAGGCTGGTATACAGTGGCATGATCTCTGCTCACTGCCACCTCCGCATCACAGGTTCAGGCGATTCTCCTGCCTCAGCCTCCCATGTAGCTGGGACTATAGGTATGCAACATCACGCCTGGCTAATTTTTGTATTTTCAGTAGAGACAGGGTTTCACTATGTTGGCCAGGCTGGTCTGGAACTCCTGACCTCAGGTGACCCATCCGCCTCGGCTTCCCAAAGTGCTGGGATTACAGGCATGAGCCACTGGACCCAGCCTGTATTTACACTTTTTAAACCCACCTCTTATATCTTCTATCTTATTGTCTTAAATACATATGCCACCACCCCCAACACACACATACACACACACACACACACACATACACACACACACACAAAATAGAAATAAAATCCCTTGACAAAACCAAGAATGTATTTAGCTACCTTTCTTATGGTGGTATCATCTTCTGGAATAAAAGCCATGTGATTATATATCAAATAAAATGAAACATTAATACTATGAAAGAATATTCTGGAGCAGTAACATAGCATTCCCCACATTGGATGGCCTTCACTCACTCATTTATTTAGCAAGTTCTTTTTGAGACTTCATTCCGTGTCAAGAATAATGCTAGACACTGAAGTCACAATGACAAATGAGAGGCTGCCTTGGCTTCTGGGAGCTTGCAGTCTAGCTGTGGATTCAATATATAGTGGAAGGTAGACAGGGTAGGAAAGAGAGTGAAGGCATAGGATAAACAAAGATAAATGACATAAATGTGATGTTGTTTGCAGGAGGAGGGAAGGACAAAGCAAGTCATCTTCCTGAGGCTGGAAAAAAATAAAGATTGAGAAATCTTGCAAGATGAGGCAAATTCCCTGTGAATTCAACCTGAATGAGAAGCAGTAACTACCAGGCAGATTAAAAGGAACAGGAAGCATTCTCATGAGAGGAAACAGGAAACTTCAACTGAGAGGCTTCAAATAGCAGAGAACCCTGGGTAACAAAACTAGTTCCTTAGCTGGTGGAAACCTGAGAGAGTTAGGAGACACTCACATAGGAGGCAGAAAGCATGAACAGTCAGCTTCAGTTTTGTAGTAAGCTTATCTGAAGTCAAGCATGAACTCCACCTCTTACAGTCTGGGTGACCTTGGGCAAATTAATGTTTTCATCTATAAAATAAGAACAATAATTACTACTAAGTCACTGTAGGAACTAGAGATATCTCATAAAAGTACCTAGAAAAGTGTCATGGTTTGGGCACTTAACAATGGTAGCGATGAGATAATAATGATGATTACCCCAATGATGGTGGTGGTGGTGGTACCCTCCCTTATCTGAGTACTTTCACATATGGCACCATTTGGAGCATATTTTTCTCTCTCGATTCTTCACCAAGCTGCTATTGCTTGCCCATTAAGTCTCAGTTCAAAGATCCAAACTCATCTGCCAGTTGGAGTGAGGAGCCCCTTCTCTGCTGTCTCAGAGCACATTCTTCTTGCCGCTGTCATGACACTATTCATATGCTATGGTCATCAATGACTTACTTTTCCTTGCTTTTCTCCTTCATCCCAAGCAAGGAGAGAAGAGAAAAGGCGTTGGACTGTAAGCTTTTTAAAGACAGGCTCTGTGTCCTATCCCTTTTGGTTTCCTCATTTGTGCAACACAGTATCTATTGTATATCCAATTAACATTTGTTGAATTAACATATGGATAGACAAAATGACAGAATACACAATTTAAAAGGCTCGTTTATAAAATGAAACCATTTAGTACAAGGATTTCGATAGTGAATATAGCAAACAAAAGTCAAAGATCAAGGTAGTTCTTTGGAGGGGGAATGGGTTTTGCTCTGGTATGTCTTTAGGTGGGTGCGTGCTCATCCCAGTCATCACAGTGTCAACTGTTGCACATGTAACCACAATCCTCATGTTACTCCTGTTAACCTTGAGGGCATTTGGGTGTTACAATGGAGGTTTAAGAGCAATGCTCCTGACTGTATACGAACTTCAAATCCCTAGATGTACCAGAGAAGAGGTAATTGTGATAGGCCCTGAGAACCTTAATGATTTGATGAGGAGTACCACCATTATTTTGTTTCATGCTCCCCAAATAGAAGAAAGTCCAATGACATGTTAGCAAAGAAAAAAGAAATAAAGGAAAGAAAACACAATGAAAATTGATTGGATACTGAGTCATTTAATATGAAAGGAGATGAGACTTCTTTCTACCTGCCCTTTTGCTGAAACGTGATCAAAGAAGCCTCTGCTGTAAGGGGAGCAATCAGGAACAATGTTATATTTTAAATTAATACACATTTTTTGAAAGTGTGCTTGGACCATGGCATTGCCTATTTTTCACAGTGTGGTGCACATCATATGTCTATCAGATTCTAAAGTCTATTTTGCTGATCTCTGTCTTAGGTATTTTTCGTTTTCTACCTTCAAACTGTCCAATCTCCCTGATTGTTTTCAACAGAATCCAATATTTACTTGTGCCACCTACTTTTCTATTTTCTCCGCTCAACCCTGTGGATCATCAAGCAATTAGATAAGGAATTGGTGCAGGATTTAGTTCTAACCAACAAGAGTTGTGGGGTACTCTTTCTTAAAAAGTACATCAAAGAAAGAAACCACTCTTTGTCTACTGGACATTGTCAGTTGTCATGTCTGCAGACCAGTTATGGAATTGAAGAAACCATGTAATCACCATGACAGAAGTTAGTTTGAGAAAAACAAAGCAGAAAGATGCAAAGAGGCTGGGTTCTAGGCCATGATATTTGGGCATCAATTTAACTGACCCTGGAGGTGTTCTACTAAAGGACTTTTTCCATTTGGGAAATTATAATTTCTTAATCTTTTAGCCAATTTATTTAAATTTTCTGTTATTTTCTGATGCTTTCAATGAAAAGCATCTCAATTAATAAAATCTACATGTTCTTTAATTTACCCCAGATCTCAAAAGACCATGATCATGAGTGTGGTTCCTGTTTAAAGGAGCGAATGGACAATGCTCATGTTTGCCTATTTTTCCTTTCTAATCCTCAGCTTTCTTGTCTGCAAAAGGAGAGTCTAAACTAGGATATCTCTAAGAAATATTTAAAGTTGTATGGTTATAGAAACACAGCACATCAAATGCAGTTTAATTTTTCCTGTACCTCTTGAAAATGGTGCAAGCCATCAGGAGAGATCACTCCTGACCCCTTGGAACTGATCTTTCAAAAAACACAAGGTATCTTTATTAAAGACAACATATAGCATATGTAATCGGGAGAATGAGGAAGAAAATAATCATCATATCTCTACACCTGAAATTTCCAGGTATTCTTCAAGTTTATATACAACGCTATTAACAGAAGCCATTCGTGTATTACTAGGCATTGTTGAAATAATGAATCAGCAACCAATATGCAAGAGAATGATTGTCAGTATATTATTTTCAAATATTAAAGAGGAAAATGTCGGTACAGCTAAATGATTGGCATTAGTCAAAAGAGACACTTCTAGATTATAAGGCTACCACTTAATTAGTATTTAAAGACCATCTATTAAGCTATTAATAGCCTTCAAGAAAGTGGGTGGTACCTTTCTAAATGAAGCTAATGAACAAATCTTTTGTTCTGGTTAAGATTTACCTTCTGTAAAGCCTGTCTGGCTAATAATAACATCTTATATTTGGATTATCCTGAAAGATGGACCAGGGACGTGTTACCATCTTTACATTTTACTTGAAGACACAAACCTCAGGAATGTTTCCCAGGGTCATAGAACTGGATCCTGAATTTAGATCCCAAGATCTTGTCCCTGCACTATTTGCATTTAAGTTTTGCTGTCAGAGTACAGCCAAATCCTGAAAAATAACACAAAGTCCAGCTCCCTGTATGCATTTTCAGCCTTGCTTCTCACCCCTCCCAATCATTTACCCTCTGTAATCTAGTTGGTCTCAACTATTAAGTGCTTTCATGACAATTGCATTGCCTTTTTTCTTCATCTTTGCACATTTTCTCTGTTTCTGAACTATTTCCTTTTCCTTTCTTTATCAATCTAACTCCTATGTAGAGTTCTGACTTGCGTTTTGTGAACGCCCCCCTTCCCACCGACAACAAACCTAAGTACTTATCCCACTTAATACTCATCACTTTACATTGTAATCGTATTAATTTATATCATAGCCATGCTCTTCAAAAACAAAAGCTATCGCCCTACTCACATTTGAATTCTCTTTCATGAAATATTGAATGACTGAGACAATGAGAGAACAAGTCCCGTGCTCTTTTCCTCACACCATGCTGTGCTCACTGATCATCCAACAACAGTTCGTGAGTTTGTTCTTTCATTCTATTTTATTTCCTTCAGAGGATATACCTAAAGGAAAAATTTTGCCATAGCTATCCATCCTTGATCAAAAATGCCTGCCTTGCATCATCTCTCTGTCCTAATTCTTTCACTGAATCAAAATAAATAAATAAATAAATAAATAAATAAAGGGCCAATCTTTAAATACAATAAGTAATTTTCTGCTATTTACTTTCCATTAAAATGAACTGGAACTCATTTTTCTTAGGGCAGAATTCTGGAAACCAGAGTTGGGAGAAGTGGTGCTTTTCAGTCCGTCAGCAGTGATTCATCTTGGAAATTAAGGTTTCTGGTTATAAAAAGCCTCACTAGAGTGCCAGAACCAACAGTCCCCTGAAAAACCCTACCTACTGAAATCAGCAGTAACCTGTGTCTGCTGTACTAACCCAAGCTCCAAAACAGAACGACAGGGTTTGTCTCTGTTTGGTTACAAGACTTTCCTAATGTAGAAAAATGCTTAGAATGAAAACCTATTTTTTTTTACTTACAGAAGCCACTTATCCTCGAGAGAAATAGCATACTGTTTTCACAATCCCCGAGGAACCTCGTTATTTCCTTCAAATGTTGTTTGCATATTTCAAAGTAACAGGTTTAGTTCTGCTTAGCTCAACAGAGACCAGTATATTTCTGAAGTCAAAAGTCAAACTACATTTCTTGGGAAGACAAATGAATGTATAGCTTTCTTTCACTGTTCTTTTATTTAAAGAATGTTAATTGAGCACCTGCCATGTGCCAGCTATAAGGACAGGTACTGAGATTAACAAAAGTAAAAAAAAAAAAAAAAAAAAAAAAAAAAAAAAAAATCAGAGCCCCTTAACAGCTAGTAGAGAGACTCACATGGAAACAAATAATTATAACTCAAAAGATTGTTATTCAAGAGGTGCAGAAGACTATATGAGAACACAGGTGATTAGGTAAGAACATAACAGTCTGACTAGGAGACTGTGAGAAAATTCTCACCAAGAAAATTCTGCATAAGATTTAAAGTAAGAATAGGAGTTTGCTAAAATAACCATTTTTGGGGTTTGGGGGATGGGGAAGGTATGTGAGGCAAAGGAAAGATCAAGTCTAGAAGCACAGAGATAACATGAAGACTATATTTATTCCATGATAAAATTCCTCCTCAGTGCAACCATATGTACCATCACTGCAGCTACCCAGGTATTTTCCATTTTGGTAGCACAGCACTGGGATGAGTAACTGCATTTTTTTTTACTAAATTAATCAGTTCTTTCAATGACATTTGAATCCAATCTTCTTCTTCCCCTACCTCCCTGATAAAGGTTCATGATGAAATCTTGCAGATGTTACTACAATATTAGAAGACACTTTTCATCCCCCTGGTGACTTCAAAATGAATTTTTATCATCATTATAGTTAATAATAATTGCAAATAAAATTCTCAGCTTTTATGTCATAAAAATTGATTCTCACTATTCAACTCTTTATGAAAATGTCGTATCCTTAAAAATTGCTGCTAGAACAAATCATAATACAAAGCACTTACATAGCATTTTTGTTTGGGCAGATAATTTAAGTTTATTGCCCTTCTGTTATTGGGGAAAAATCCTTAACAGGGTTAATTGCCTTCCCCAAGGCCACATGATTCATGTGGTAAAGGGAGAGTGAGAACTCAACTTAAGGATGCCCCTCTAAAGAAAAAGCCATCCGATCCACCTTATATCCATTTGCAGGTAGTAGCATAGGCCATACGCATTTTCCTTTTCTTCCCAGTGGTAACTATAAAAAACAAAGAAGAACATCAGAGCGCTATGAAGAATTTCCAAGAAATAAGCCCGTTCAGAGGTAATTTCCTTATTTCGCAGCTTATCCCCCAGCTTAAATCTGGTTCTGCTAATGTAATATTATGCTGTGTCTGTCTGTGGAAGGCCAGCTTTGTTCACAATTATTTATGTTGTTCCAGTTGTATACTACTTCCAGTTATGCCCTACCAACCTGGCACATATCTAAGGGCCAAAGAACATTCATAAAGGCAAAGAGAAAGGCTAATGTGATGGTATTCCTCCCTACCGTTGTTTGACAATTTTCAGATACAGCTGGCAAGAAGGGAGACATTTGTCCAGCACAATTTCTGAAGAAAAAATTAGTATGATTCTAAATCCCTCTACTTACCAAAATGTGTTGATTACCAGATGGTCCCAAACCAAAATCAGAGAACAAAACTATCAAAAGCCAAAATGTCAGTATACTTCTCTGATAAATATTCTATGAATTTAAAACAAAAAGCAAGGCCTTTAACCTGTGTACCTGTTGAGTAAGGTCTTACAATATTATGTAGGTCCTCTTAGAGCATCATCTCTACTAAATGACCTTAACAGTCATTAATAACCAACAAATATATATTTAATGTCTACTGGGTGAAAGGCATAGTATCAAGTAATCCCTGTGAGGAATAAAATAGATAAACCTCATGATGAGATTTTGGCTCTCATAGAATTCGTGTTACTTAATAACCGTGAATATCATTCTGAAGTTGTTTAGACCTCTTCTGTGATACCCAAACACAGACAGTTCTTATAAGCCAATAATAGCACGAGTGTGTCTTGTTTTGTAATCCTTTAAGCTCGGTGGTTCCAAAACATCAATATGCATCAGAATCACCTGAAGAGCTTAGTTAAACCAAATGTTGCTGTGCCCTACCCCAAGAGTTTCTGATTTTGATTTAGTAGGGAGAAGTCAGACGGATAATTTGCATTTTTAATGGGTTCACAGGAGATGCTGATGCTGCTGGTCTAGGAACAGCACTATTGATAACCACTATCTTAGCTTACTAGCTCCATGCTTCTTTGTAGAACCATAATGTCTTTTCAGTGAGGGTTAGTAATTTGTCATCATAAATTTACCATCAAGAATGTCTTCACTAACTGACCAAAACATGAATTTCTAAAAAAATTATTAACACATTACTTTTTCAAGGATAAAATAAATACTAAATATTTCACAAAACTGTTTAAATTTACCTCAAAATTTATATTATATGAGAATACTTCCTAAAAGTAAAAGTTGACATTCAAACACTATGTCAAATAAAAAGAAACGTTTGATTTTATGAAGATATAAGCTATAAAATGTAAAGCTGGCCAATTATTATAGTCACTCTTTATTAAAAGAGAAAAAAACTGTAATGCTTCATTTTAAAAAACAGCTGATTTATAGTAATTTGAAATAAATTTGTCCTATAATTATTTAAGATTTAGATACTTGACCATAAATGGAAGTTGTAAATGGTGATAAATTTGTCATTAGCAGATGGTCCTATTCATGTTTATCACAGGCTGTGCTTTTTCCTTAAGCCTATAAGGAAGCTGTGTCAGAATAATTAAAAATATGTAGACCATTGCTAAGAGAAAAAAATTTTCTCTCACACACATACAATATCCTCATTTCTAATTTTTGTAAGTTTTTTCTTTTGATTTCATCATCTATCACCACTTAGAATGACTCATCCTAATGCTGAAGGAAAATCTGTACCTTGCTAAATGGAAGTGTAGAACTCACTGGTGAATTCAGTTGCTGTAGAGTTACCAGAGATAACTCTTTCTTTGGTGTGTATGAATCTATGTTGAGTCGATAATTTTATAAAGTTTCTTTTTATGTTTTCTTATGAGTAAAGTTCTTAGGATTAGGCCTAGGAAGACTCTCTAAGATAAGGTACAATATAGAAGTATGTAACAATCTTTGCACTTAGAATTTCATATACTGTAATAGTGAAACTGAAGAATCTTCCATTTTGCATACTGCAATGACACACAGAGGTGGATTCTTTGTTATTCAACCCTCCTTGCATTTCTAAATTTTTGTGGATATAATTTATATGTTTAATTATGAAATACCCTTTAAGAATAACTTGCAATTCAAGTTCAAGTACTATGTGAAACACAGGTTTGTCAGCGTCCAGCATTTAGGTTAGGGGTATAGAATTAACAAGTGGGCCGGGCACAGTGGCTCACACCTGTAATCTCAGCACTTTGGGAGGCTGAGGGGGGCGGTGGATCACGAGGTCAAGAGATCAAGATCATCCTGGCCAACATGGTGAAACCCCGTCTCTACTAAACATATAAAAATTAGCCGGGCATGGTAGCAGGCGCCTGTAGTCCCAGCTACTAGGGAGGCTGTGAGGCAGGATAATCACTTGAACCTGGGAGGCGGAGGTTGCAGTGAGCAGCCTGGCAACAGAGTGAGACTCCGTCTCAAAAAAAAAAAAAAAAAAAAAATTAACAACCAGTGAGATTGCAATGCTATATTTCCAAGCCATCTCATCATGCCAATTCATGGCAATGTCACACTCCAAAATACCAATTTGCTAAAGAAATTATTTCCTAACCACCATGTTCCAAGCCTACAAACTTAACAATATATACTTGTAATAAGATTTTCATCCTCTTTTACCCCCTTATCCTCTGTTTCCTATGCCTCATTTGGCTGAGGCTATGGATTAGAAGTAGCAAGGGGTAAAAAGTCTTTATTAGCACAATGACTCATCAATATTACAATATAAAACGCAGAAAAAATCACCATGAAAAAGTTTGCCAGCTCAATATGTACCCTGAAGACAATGAAAATCTTGAAGATTCGTTTAAGTATAGTTTGTAAAAACTTGCAGTAGGGCTATGTAGGAAGTAACTAGAACTTTTAGACCTTGAGACGCTTTTCTAAATGGAAGTGAAAACCTGGGTGTGAAGGCGGTATTAAAATAAATCAGGCAGGTCTCGTAAAAACGAAAGAGAGAGAGGAAGACTGGTCACTAAACGGGAAGCATAAAGAAATATTGTGTACTGTATTTCAGAGTTACCATATAAAATATAATGCATATAATTCTTGATCCAGGAATTACCACCCCAGATAAGTTACTCACAATTTAAAACTTCAAAAAGGATGAAGGATTTCCTCTACTCACTTTAGACACACATGGATGCTAGACTGATATTCAAATGTGAAAGAAATAAGAAAAAATCTGCACATTTTAGAGGCAAAATTCTAAGTTTGCAATTCAACTAGCAAAAGAAGTAAACCAAGACCAGAGATTTAGCTGAAAGGTTTAATTTACTTTCAGTGCAGCCAAGAGAAGCCATAACGGTGAAGGAAAAAATCAAGTTTGCTACCCATGGTGGGGGACATTTTTCAGAAATCACATTTATAATAACCCAAAGATCTGTTCTCTATTTAGCATTCCCAGATAGTTCCTAAAACTTTCCATATAGATCTCAGAGTAAAAGATTCTTTTAAAAGAGTGTTGCTACCTTCATAGGAAGATTTGTAATCATATCAGGAAAAGCTTTACTCCTTTACAAGCTCTGAAATACATGAAAGTTTTCAGAGTGAATTGCATTCAACATTTCACCCAAAGTGATCTGAGAACACACTTGGCACCCTTATTTGACTCCCTTTTCTCTCTCTTACTGGTTTTGATAATAGGAACATACCTGCCCAAGTATGCCAGGAAAAGTGTGTCAGTAACTGGCTGAGCTAAAGAATGGCCAGAATGACCAAAGCAAGTGTCAAGCAACCTGAATACTGTTGATCATCTTGTTCCATTATAACGTCTCCCAATTCCCTCTTTTCCAACTCTGACACATCATGGCCACAAACAGCCTTCATGGGCAACAATTGCTGAATTTGATCCACTATAGACTTCATCACTTCTTGAACTTCAGGTGGAGGAGAAAACACACATACACATACACACACAGAGAGAGCTGTTTTTTCTCCTCCCGCACACTTTTGGTCTTTACAGCTATTTTAGCAATGCATTTCATTTTTGTTCATGCCCATTGCATTCTTTTTAGCAGTAGTTTACTGTTGAGAGAAGAAATATTCAGCATTTACTATACTGATGGGGAAAAAGTTCCCTAGAGGTTATTACACTGAGCTTTGGGGCAAGTCTCTAGAGGTTTTTGAATTTCTAAAATGGATTAATATGCAAGTTATTTATTTCCAGATCCTCAAAGTGGGTTATCATTATCTGCAGGTCAACCAGATTCCATGAGGGAGGGTTACTTAAAATTATCCGATAGTAACTTTAAGAGTGAGGAAAAAAATTAACTTTAAACAACCATGCTTGAAACTAAAATTCTAAAAGTTCAAAGAGTATTTTGAGCTCCCATGTCCCATAGCTTCCCAAAACCTCTCATCTTAGAGTTTTCTTTAGATTGTTATTGCATTTTGTTCATAGGCTAATGCATTACCTAAATATAGATAGCCATTTTTAGTATAAATTCCAAAAGCCATAAATGTTTCATAATTGAGCACATAATTTGAACTAAGAGAGCTTTTGCACTCATCCCTTTTTACTGTTGCAAATTGGAAAATACTCAAGTAATTACTCCCTTAATAGTTCAGTGCTTGCAACTATATATACTTTGTGAACATCATAAGCACTTTTTTGCTCCCCAGAGCAATATTGGGAGTGGGGTGCACAAAAGAATTTAACTTGTACAATTAACCAAATTACCCAGAGCTTTGATTCAAGATTCCTTCATTAAGCCATTAATATAATACACTGTTAAGTGGTGGGTTGTCCAATTTTTATGATGCTTTTCATTTCAATTCAACGGCTGCAGTTAGAAGGAAAAACCAGCATCTGCAAGATCAGCAAGATGATGTAAAACCCCTATGCTAGAAGCATTTATTTTTTCTATTCCACAGTTTGTTTGTGGGCAGTCAATGCCAGAGTGGTAATAAAGGAAGTGATTTGAAGTCTCAGAAAGTAGTAGTCATTTGTGCTTACTTAATAAAGAAAAGGGAAAATAAATGCTTGATTCCTGTGACCTCAAACTCTTAAACAGAAAGCCACTGGTTATGTTATGGCATTCTAGACATACTCAGCAGTAGGCGGCCAGTTTGTAACTCTATCCTGCTTTAGACTTCAACACATATTTCCCACTAGAGCTTATATATCCCAAGGTAGAGTGTCATGTATTTACTATTTTGACTTTGTTCAATGGTGATATGCTTAGACAATTGATGTATGTGGGAAACTGATACACAGAGGAAAACTTATGTCCAAAAGCTCAACATTTTTTATTTCTAAACTTAAATACAGCACAGCAAATCTAATGCTGAAAAAGATTCTCATATCTTTGTTATTAGATATGGTATAAATTATCTGAATATGAGTTCTTCATGATTTCAGTTAACTCCCTATGTTTATGTGTGATGGGAATCTAAGTATGCATCATTTAATATATCCTGGAAACCCCATTGCTTTTAAAAGTCACTGCTAATAAATAGAGGAACATATTTAGTTTATGGTTTATCTATCACTGAAACACTCTGGCAAACGGTAGGTAAATTCATGAAGAAGAGACATTGTTGAAAATTATATTCCTTTTGTAATTACAGTCTATGCAATATTATTAAAGGCCTGAGACATAAACAAAACATGATGTAAATCATAAAAAGTCAGGCTTATCAAATTCTGGAATAGTAGCAAAAGGTATGCACTTGTATGTTAATGAGAGATTGCAGTAACTAAAGATGCCCTGTCAGGATATCACGTTTCTTTTTGTTTTTGTTTTTTGGTTTTTTTCATAAAAGAGTTTCAGACAAATCCATCACTTTCCCTCAATATGCAAAATATCCACACAGATAATAATACAATTCAAGTAAATGGCAAAATAGAGTGAACTTTGATTGGAAGCCTGGTCACTCATAAACCTTCTTGGAAGTAAAAGCATCCCAAATAAAAACAAAGAGAATGGTATAAGCATGACTTGAAACTAAAACAGAAGAGTGAAATTGTGAGTTTGTTCTTTGCCTTTAACCATGTGCTGTCAGAAAAGCCTCAAATTTTAAACAACACCTGCATTAAAGAGTGTCTCCAATCATCTCACTGGTTTTGAGTTACATGGTGATATAAATAAGGACATGTGATTTTATACTCTCTCTCTAGTCTTTCATCCTCTCTCACCATAATCACTTTAGTATAACCACCAGTTCAACGCTCACAATAAAGCATGAGCTTTTTTTAAAAAAGGATAAGAGATCCAAAATTCATATGACAATGAAATCCTGTTTTCAGACTTGTAGTCAATTTGATGCTATTTATTTCTAGCAGTTTGCAAATTCTTCACCAGTTCTATCAAGAAAATTGGCATGGACTGGAAACTCTTCTAAACACTCACTAAACTTTCATCTGGAAACATACCACTGATAGATTCTCAGTAAAAAGAAGTCATCAGGATGAAAGAAGTGTTCAGTGGATACTATTCTTTCCAGTCTACATACACATGCAGAGCCAAACGCTTTATTGTGATTCAACCTTCAATTCAAACTCAAATCAACTAGGTATGTCCACTATCAGTACCCCTATCAATGCCCATGTGTTAGGTAGATGAATGAAGACACATGTGCAGAAGCAGAGGGAAGAAACAAAACCAGATCCTACCTTGATTGTTTTTGAGGGTTGACACTTGATGTGATGGGACACGCTGGCAGTTTGGTTCATGTTTCAGGACCCTGGACAGTACACAATCCCAGGCGGAGTTCCAGAATGAACTAGAGATCAAGTCTCCTCTATTGGACTTCAGTAGGGGCTGCTGCTGCTGCTGCTGCTGCTGCTACTGCTGTTGCTTCTGCTGCTTCTGTTTCTGCTGCTTCCTCACTCCGGAGGCTGAAACGCTGTCAGATTGGAGGAATCTGTATCTCACTTAGCCCTAAATAAAGCATTTACTTGGTTCATCAGTCTCAAAGCTCTTGGCAATATGGAATAGAAAGCCAAAAACGGTTTAAATTCACTTGCAGTGTACCTTTTCAGTATGGAGATGTGACAGCTCCACAGTACAGCCAATGATCCTGGCTCTCATTCCCTTTTCAAAGGGATGAAAACCAGAAAACATAGAGAGATCAATTGCAGTCCTGCAGTTTAAAGGGGCACTCTCAACTCCTCTGTCTCTCCAGATTATACTTTTTCTACTGCAAAATATTCCTCTCTCTCCCTCTCCCCACTCCAAACTAGGGGTTTTTTTGTTTGTTTCTTTTTTTAATCGTAACATCCCCATTCTGTTACTAAAATTTTATTCCTTCCTGGGTACTTCTTGCAACCAAAACACAAGTAAATGCTGTGGGGGGTGGGAAAAAAGCCTGTTGGCAGTTTCAGAATTTGGGGGTTTTACATCTGTAGATTGAAGGACTATATTTCTTATGGACATTTTTAAAATTTAGCCATAACAGCCAGCCAAGAGATTGTCCTTTCTGTGTGGTGGGAGAAAGCTTAAGGTATATTTAAAGAGTCTTCAAATACAATACTTATTGTAGCTTTTGGATATTGCACCAAAGCAAGACAATGTTTTTCCTTAACCTTTATTTTTGACCATTGCTTTCCTTGAAGCCACATTTTTTGACTGCCTGGGACAAACTGGTAGTTAGGTCATGCCAGCCCAACTCCCCAAATGGTCACCTCTCTGTCCCTAATGTCATTGTAGGCAAAATAAATTATAAATATTTGTAAATTAAATTTTCTGAGTCACCAGTCCCCACTGTCACGTCAACACTGACTAGAAGAATATACATCCTGGTCGGAAATAAGATCCAGCAGTCTTGAGTAAATGCAGAAACATTCTTTTCCAACTTTTGTTGCGAAGTATTTGATGTTGAAAACCAACACTATTGATTCATCAGAAATGTATCCTACTAATGAAATGCTAGGTTTATAAGATTGAACTAATGAACTACATTCAGGAGGCTTTATGAACAGCCTAAGATTATTACAGATAAACTTTAATGTGAAATGAAATAAATTAATGAGTTTGGTGAAATAAATTTATACATAATTGTAAAAATATATTTTCTCTTGTAAAACAGAAAAGGGATCTAAACATTCTGGCAAAGTAGTCTATACATATTTGGGGATGGCTGAGTTTCAGAAGGTTATAGTTCTAAGCAGCATAGTGGAGGTAAGGATGTGACAGAAGCAAGATCAGACTGTCTAGAGCCACAAAGGTTAAAGGCAAGAGTATTGGAGAAATCAGGAGAATCGTGGGAAAAGAGATGGAGCCAATAAGAACCAGGCAAAAGGCTGCATCCAAGAATCCGGTGTGCCAATGTCAAGGCATCACACTGAGCGCAACCAGAGGCAGCCGTAGGGCCAAAAAATCTTGTGATTTGAAGTTTAAAATTCTAAATCATAAATGTGGCGGGAATTTGTGTCTTGTCTTGTATTTTGCTTGAATAACATTGCTTTAAATAATTCATAAATCACAAAAAAATTATATTAAAAATGTTTAAACATTTTGTATTCAACAATAATGAAAAACACATAGAAAATTTGCAGTATGCAGCTGAATCAATATTTAGAGGAAAATGTATATAATTAAGTATGTACATCAGAAATGCAGAAAGGCATAAAATTAATAATTAATAAGCTAACCATTCATCTCAAAGAGTTAGAAAAAGAATGGCAAAATAAACTCAAATAAATTATGGGGGAAAAACAATAAAGAGAAGGGAAGAAAGTAATGAAGTAAAAAACGTACAAAATACTCAATGAAAAAACCCATGAACATTTCAACAGGTAGTTTACCGTTTGATAATCTCTGAATAAATGAATATTCTACACAAGCAGAATTGGTTTAATTCCTTTCTTAGACAGCACTTTATACTAGGTATCTAAGAAACTTCCAAACTAAATTATCTGGGGAGTCCACAGAGGGAGAATGAGGAACGGTGGAAGAGGAGAACAGTCCAAGAGTTCAGACAATCCCATCCCCGTCAAAGAACTGTACAGGATGGAAGGAGCCACTAGTACTTCAAGGAACCCTCGCCAGGCACAGTGATAGAGACAGCATTTATATGCCTACCACAAAAAGGGTATGAGTTGCTGGATTTCTACAACTAGAGTCACATGAGACTTCACCCCTTTTCTGCAATTTTCAAAAGGTTCTACCCCATCTGGATGGCAGCAGGATCCAAGAAAGATATTGACACTACTATTTATAGGTAGGTAATTAGAATCCACCTAAAATCTTTTCCCAAAGTTGCATTTTGAAAATAGACAAAAATCACAGTTAAAGAGTTCCTTGTATACACCATATGCTCCCTTTCCAGGCTCCACATTATATCAAACTCCAAGTTCCAAAGAAAAATCAAGTGTTCAGAGCAAAACATATGACCCAAATCTCATTTTGGATCTTATTTTCCCTTTCTGTTATATTATCATTTCATGAATCAAGGAAATGAAAACCA
The DNA here is from genome assembly GCF_001698545.2 of Rhinopithecus bieti. Lineage (NCBI taxonomy): Eukaryota > Metazoa > Chordata > Mammalia > Primates > Cercopithecidae > Rhinopithecus > Rhinopithecus bieti. The sequence continues at coordinate 284,463 of NW_016821735.1, read as the reverse complement.
TAGTAATTTTTAAACATTTCTATTTAAAACATGCATAAATTTTTCATTATTCTGTAAAATCTGCTGTGTCTTAATGTAGCCAATTGGAATGTACAACTAGAAGAAAATAGAGACCAAAAAATTTAGACAAATGCTAGAGAATTACAAATACCGCTTAATAAGGATAATTCATATACATTTCTTCTAATTGGGATATATTGGGCTCAATATGTTTAGAATGAAAACAGCTGCAAAATTGCATCACAGTTTGTCACATGGAAGGATTTTTTTTAAGGTTTAGGTCTGCTGAAGAAACACTATATGGTAAATCATACTGAACTAGAAAATTCAGACAATGTAGTCCAAAGGACTAGTTTCAAATGTAATCAACACTTATGATAACCATATACAAATATGTTGTTGTCAAACAGTTTGGGAAAAGTTAGGAGTGAGTCCCTTCCACCTTTCCCACACACAAAAAAATTAAGATGGCTAATATTCCAGAAAATATAACCCACAATCTTCCTTGACCAGCTATCGTTTGATCCGGGAAATAGAAATTCAGGATGGGGTTAATGAAAATATCCCATTAGAAAAAAAAAAAAAAAGTCAAAGTATCAGATGGATTCTATTACCAATTTCAGTCTCTTTGTTTCAAGTCCCATCTGCCTGAGCCCTAACTAGCTGGTCACAGTGATGATCTACAGATTGCAAAGTTAGGCAAACCCAGGCCTCTAGTCAGTAAGAATGGTATCCGAAAGGATATTGGGCTGTTTCCCTGATTTTTTGGAATCTACTGTAGAAAATTCAAATCCGTACATGACCATTGAGAGGTCACCTCCTCGTCTTAACACCCACCATCTGTGTTCTTGTCTTCTCATGACCCCGTCCACTGAGTCATTTGCATTTCCTACTAGAACTGGAATATGGTTTCAAATTGTTGGCTTTTTTGACTTGACCCTTACTTAACTCCTGCCTGTCACCTCTTTCTTCATGACTGACCCCTGTTTCTAACATCTTCTTTGCTTCAGATTGTTCCTGGGATTCACCCAAGTGGATGTCTCTGGCCTAATTCTGGCTTCATGGTCTTCAAGAATTGATCTTTTCTGCAAAACACTTGCACAGTTAGGACAGGCAAAGTTATGGTTCAATAACAAGTAACCTCCAAGGTCAGGTGCAGTGGCCTACGCTGATAATCCCAGCATTTTGAGAGGCTGAGGCAAGAGGGTCACTTGAGGCCAGGAGTTTGAGACCAGCCTGGGCAACATGGCAAACCCCATCTCTACGAAAAACATACAAAAATTAGCCCTGCATGGTGGTGCACACCTAAAATCCCAGCTATTTGGAAGACTGAGGCATGAGAGTTGATTGAACCCCAGAGGTGGAGGTTGCAGTGAGCTGAGATTGTGCCACTACACTCCAGCCTAAGTGACAGAGTGAGACTCTCTCTCAAAAAATAAAAATAAATCAATAAATTTATAAGTAATCTCTTAGTCCCAGTGGTTTAAAACAATGAAGGTTTCTTTCTCATTATACGGTATGCCAATACCAGGCTGGCATGGGAGGAAGAGCATGTGACACTCCTTCAATCTTAGGGAATCCAGGCTGATAAAGGCCCCATCTTAATACAAGCTTTCACAATCAACAAGGCAGAGGGAAAGAAACATGAAAAATCATGCTCTTATTTAAAGGTTTATGCTCAGCAAAGACACAAAACACTTCTACTTACCTTCCATTGGCCAAAGCCACTCTCATGGCTACACTCAAGTTTAGGTAACAAGGAAGTGACTTGCAGCATGTGCCCAAATAGCAGTAAAATCAGAAGAGCATTCTGAGTAACCCTAATGATAGCCATAACCCTACTGCTGCTCATTTTTCATATGCAGAGATATTTGCCCATCTCTGCCATCCAGCCTCAAGATGCCAGCATGCTTATATTTAATGGTCCATAGACTGTGACAAGTTCATTTCAAAGCTATTGCAGATAAATATAAGACAGAACTTCTTTATTCTATGTGTCTTATTATCAACAGGGCTTTCATAATATCTTTTCCTGAGTTCTTCAGGAGTAGATGCAGACCTATAATAACCCTTGCACATGGGGAAATACCTGAGTTGAATGTGAGCTATGTGAGGATTTCCCCTGCTGGGCACATATAGCTCTGCAAAGGCCAGGGCCATCGGTAGGAGGCAGATCAGGCAGGTCTGACTACATACAGAATGCATACTTTTAACTATTCTGCTGTACAAATAAAAAAAGTTATTTTATCCTACTGACCATTGTAACTGTACTAATACAACAAAAAGTAAAACTCACATTTTTTTATTCTTTCAGTAGTAATCACTTCAAGGACTTTCCAAAAAAAAAAAAAAAAAAAAAAACACAATAAAACAAAACAAAACAAAAAAGCCACACACACAAATACAGTATTATGAATTCTCCAGTAGCCATAAAATGTAAGTTTGATGAGAAAAAGAACACAAATACCTAAACTCACTTTTACATTAGATGATCGACTACTGTGTGATTCACTGTCTGAAAGCCACCTCTCTAGACCTATGTACCATAATGTTCCAACCAAACACACAAGCACACACAAAGTGGGAAGTGCTTGCTCTACATTTTAAGTTTATCTTCCAAATTAATTAATGAAGTAGTGTATTGTACTCCTTCTCTCATGAGGTATTGCCTAAAACCACATAGAATGTGAGAGCAGGGATTAGAATTGACAAATAAGTGAAGTTATTGACTAGCCTATGCCAGTCCAACTTGAAAGCTGGCTGCCATTCCTGTATCCAATAAGAACGGACCCACACTCATTGACAAGTGTGAATTGCCCCTCTTTGCATCTCCCGTTATTGGATTTGGCTTCCTGATTTTTCCACTACTCATCTCTTGTTTCATCTCTTGATCATCACCACAAACTTTTCAGATTGTCCTCTTAGCTGGTCCCTGACTACAATTTGCTCTTACCCTGGAGATTGCCTGCTTCCAAGTACATTGGGTATATAGTCTGTATGATGCAGACCAACCTTAGGGGGAACGCCTGTCACAGATCCAGTTGACTGACATCCCTGACAGGTTCCGCTCCCTGCTGCTTGTTAACCAGAACCAAACACAAACATCTCAAAAAGTATAAGTTGCCCCAAATGGAGTTCCACATCCATAAAAAACAAAACATTATTTCTGCTACTGTCATTGTCTTACACATTTTTAATGGTGACATTTGTGTTTTCTGGAATAATTCTCTTTTGCAAAAACTTCCAGCTGAAAATGTGATCCAAATCCTAAATTTATGAAACACTAAAATAGATAGCCATGATTTCCTCATAAGGGATTTTTGGAGCTTTCCTCACACTCAGTTCTCCAGTTGCAAATAACTCAGCAAACAAGACCCCCAAAAGTGCCTTAGAAATGTTCAGTTCTAGATACAGATGCTTTCACGAACACACAGAAATAAACACTGGAGGTAACTCTTTATGTAAGCATAACAATCTCTGCTTCACAATCCCTGACAAATGCCTTCAATAAATTTTCTCTATGGCCAAAGTCATAAATCACTGTGAAGACAGAATGCACACATAAAATCCATTGCACTATAGTTCCCCAGACATCAGGGACAGACTACTTCATCTAGTTCAGCTATTAGTGACAGTAGTCCCCCAAGCCAACCTATACTATTCTAAAGTTCCAAGATCTGCCTATCAGGAATTGTGACTATTGCTCCCTGATGGCCCATTTCTCCTGTTTTCATTTCTTCCTGTTCTGAGTGTTGTCTCAACATTTATGACCTGAAAAGGAGTTCACATGTAAGGTAGATAATTGATGAGCCCAATAAAACAATCATTATAATTGTGAGGGAGCTTTGGCAGTCATTCAGTCCTGGATTCTACTATGCATCCCACATCTCCAAAGCAGTGGAATGCAGAGCCAGTGTTTGCCAGGGCTCAGTTCCCTTCCTCTCCCTGTGGTAAACAGTCTTCAACTGCAGATAGCGCCCAACTCAGAGGCTGACTGCTACCTTTGCAGCATCAAGGAGGTGCCACGGCAGGTGTGGTTTGTAACTTCAGCATTTTGTATATATATAAGAGAACGAAGTGCTGGTTTGGAAATTTTGTTCTATCTCACAAAATTATGGTCAAAAGACAAGTCTTCTGGAATAAAAATTCAAGGAGCAGCCTTAAAACAAATTAAATGTTTGTAGTCTTTGGAAAAGGCAAGTAAAGTACCCAAATTCAAAAGATCTCTTCCAACCTCTTCATTGCCTCATTCAAAGAGGGCTTTAAAATCAAAGCTAAAAGAATTGACTTCGAACTCCTGGAAAACAAAATAAGGTTAGGACAGTGCTCATTGTATTCCCTTCCTGCCATCCTCAATTACTACATATTATTCAATGTCCATCTAAATGTTGCCTCTTTCCTCAAATTTTCTTCCTGATTTTTCCACATTTCATCTTTGCCTCTTTTACGGTACTAATCACACTCTGATTTTAGTAACTTAGTTCTGTATTGTTTTTATGTGTATTAACTTGTCCATAAGTTCTCTGAGGGATAAGATTATGGTTCAAAATTCCTTACATAACATGAAACACTTTAGCACGTGCATACAGATTAACAACAAACTGCAGGTTATATTACTTAATTCATTAATTAAACCTAAAATCTATTCATTGAGTTTAGCAGTAACTAGGTCACATTTAGCATTGCTAAGAGCAGTTTTGTGGAATGGTAAAAGAGATATTAGATTTCAATGGATCAAAGGCTAAATAAAAGGCAAAAAATGGCACATGGAACATGGAATATAAACCACTGTTAAGAAACTTAGCTGTGAAGAGACAAATTTATGCTTGGGAAAAGTAATAACCCCATATAAATAAAAGTTATGATACTACAAAATCATAAATTCTATAGAAAATGCTATTTTTTCCTCTAAAAATATTACTAAATTTTTCTGTATTCTTCCCCTAAACAAATCTTTCAGATATGAGTCAGCGTGGGAATGAAACAGCAGATGTGCTACTGAGCTGATTAGAAAATTTAAGCAAAATACATACTGTCTGGAGTAACAGCAACAAGAGGAGAACAACACCAAAAGCTGCATTTTATTCTGAATTTTGCAAAAATTATACTTAAGGAAAATAGTCTTCTCACTTTTATGATATAAAAGGTTATTGTATTTAGGTGGCAAGTTAGCGCGACATTAGTATTTTTCCCTTTTGAGCTCCTAAGTTAAATAATGATTTAGAATTAGAATATTCTAAAATGTTTTCTCACTAAAGAATATTGATTGAAATACTGCTTGAACTCAAAAAGTTTCCAGCTCTTAGCACCAGAGTTAAAGCATTTGTTTGTTGATTGAGAGAAAAATGTGCATGCCTACTATGTTTTAAGAAACATCTTAGGCATTAGCAGTACAAAAGTGATCAATAATGATGTTTTTCTCCATTGCCCTCACTTTCAAGTATGGGGGAGATGAGGTCAAATGGTGGTGCCATGTATGAAGCAACCATCTCTGAGGGTACGTGGTCAAAGAAGCTTCAGAAAGGACATGAAGCATGAGCTGGGTCATCAAAAGTGAGACATGGGAGTTTTTGAGGTAGAAAAGTGGAAACAGGAATAAGGTGGAAATAATAATGCAGTAATTTTCAGAAGAAATCTGAGGAGATGGGGTTCAGATTTCTGGTGGTAAGATCAGTCTTTATGAGGAAGAAACTTTTTATTTCCTCTGAGACTGGAAATAAGGAAGCTCATGTGAGGTCAGCTGCAAGCTGCAGATCTATCTAGATATCAAGGTGAGAACTAGAAGTACATGAACAGATTCCATATTAAGTAAGAGTTCGCATAATTTTCTGAGAATGAATGAGACGTGGCATTGGGCTAGAGGAGAGTAGTGGAAGATTAAAACTGTTACTGAGAAGAATTGAGCACAAATGAACCAAAGAGAAATGAAAAGATTTTCTAGAGAAATAAGGATCTAGCTAAAGAACATCACAGAAGGAGTTAAGTAATTGTTTGGGAAGAGTATAAAGCCCATTTAGTAGAGAACCAGCACCCTGCATCTCCATGGTTAAAGATCACCAACGTTTCAAGTTCTTGTCCTGCTCTTGCTGGTGACCTGAAATGTCCAACACTTAGGTGCCTAAGTCATTTTAGTTCTCCTTTTAAATGTAAGAAGGGTCAAAACCAGGAAAAGATAGCCAATTGGATATATGCATCTAATTTTGCAGTATCTAAAAACACCCCATAGATAAGTAAATTTTTTTTGGAAGATATAAACTTATGAGGATGGAAAGAAAAAGAGATGATTTAACAGCAACACATTTTTGGAAGACTGAAAGATGAGTTTTGAATACTTAAGCAGACTTAATTAAATAATTAATCAGTCCAAGCTTAAGCTGGTACTATAGAAAATTGAGAAACAACCATATTTTCACTGCAAAATCATCAAAAGGCCAGGGAGTTACAGCACCAGATATCTCTGGAACTGAGAGCGAAGAGTAAGTTAGATGAAGAGAAAGATGATAACTCGTTTAACATTATTTGAGGGAAAAAAATAGATCCCTAAAACCCCTCCCCACTTTATGCCCATAGACAACTGCCCATCTTCCACTCTGGCAAAATTCTGGAGACTTCTCAGAAGATTTCTGGAAGGTTCAATTCTGGAGACTCTAAATAGAGGGTATCAGCACAAAAGGACTCCAGACTCATCTGAAAACCTAGACAGTCTTATAAGAACAGTGAGATGATGTGGCCAAGGGAATATGGAATGCTGACCAACCTACCCCTTTCCTGTTTTTTATTTCCAAAGCTCTGGTAGACAGTCTCGTATTTTTAATACAAAAGATTGGAAGAGTCTGCTCCAAGGAAAATACTAAAGACATTGACATCAAAGAACTCTAACAACTCACCCTGATTACCCTGTCAAGAAGACCAAAGTCTGCAAACCCTATTCATGTGCTCAGAGGTTTCAACTACATTTTTTGTTTCTATTCTCAATCATTAGCAGAAAACGAAGGGTTATGAGACACAGACAAATTATATATCTTTAATATAGAGACCAAGTCAAATAAATAGAAAAAGATCCTTGGAGGAAGGTCTCTAATACAGAGACCAAGTCAAATAAATAGAAAAAAGTTCTTGGAGGAAGCAAGGACTATGAAGGGAGAAAAAAATGAAAGAAACTATTATTAAGAGTAGTAACAGTGTGTATTGTAGCCATGAAACAAGAGTAGAATGCTGTTTTAAAAAATAAAATGAAATTCAAATAACACACTAATAATTAAAAATGTGATATCAGAATTTTGTAAATCAGTGTAAAGTTGAGGAAACCCATATAAAAAGAGCATCTTTAAAGAGATGGAAAAGATAAGAAAATTAGAAGACTTGTTTGTAGTGGTCTGACACCTAAATATTAGTACTAGAAAGTAAGGGAAACAAAGAACAGGAGGGAAGAAATCATCAACCAAATAATGACTTAAATTTTCTAGAATGGAAGGGCCAGAGTTTTTAGATTGAAAGTGCCCACTGAATGCCCAACACGGAAAGTAGAACTAGACCCTGAATGAGGAACATCATTCTGACATTTTAGAGCACTGAGGACAAAGATGCCAAGAACTTTCATGGAGGAAAAATAAAACTGTTATGTATGAACAATAAGAAATCAGAGGAGTCATGGGTTTCTCAATAGCAATTCTGGAAACAAGCAGACTGAGTGGAAAAACATACTAAGGGAAAATGATTTCTAATAGAATTCTGTAACTAGCGAAACTATCAATCAAATAAGAAGATAGAATAAAGTTAACTTCAGACATGCAAATCGCAAAATATTTACCTCCCACATAGCCTTTCTCATAATGCCTCTGTAGATGTACTTGTCAAAAGCCTGTTCTTGGTGAAACAATGCATAAAACACTTCTACTACTAATCAAAGTACAATGCTTGAGCAATTAAGCTGTAAGTTGATGAGCTGCTTTTCAACGAAACGACACTTTTATGTGAAAGAACAATTGACAGACACAGTGTGATTATTCAGACTTGAATATTTGACTGATACATCCTCTAAAATGAACAAAGTGAGCCTAATACTTTAAGGAAAACAATTGACAATAGCTGTGGCCAATGTTAAAATTTGGAACTTTCAAGCCAAAATTAGAATTCGGGAAACTTGTAACTGTCATGGGAGCTTAACTTCTTTCCAATACTTAGACTCTTCTGATGAGATGTATGGTTATATTAACTATATTAACAAATATGATTTCTTTCAATGTTGTATGATGAAAATTGTTGACATCTATAACATCTAAATTTGTAGGTAAGTCATCATTTTCCAAATGACCAATGGATCACATTAAAGAAACATGCATGGGTAAAAGAGTACAAAATAGATAAATAAACTTTTCACAGTAAAAAGTTAATGGCTATGGTTTCAGATCTTATATTGCCACTATCCTTTAAGAAACTGCCTTTAACAGAGTTGTGGTGTGCTACCAAAGAAAAAGAACCACAATTATCTAAAAAGGCCGTAAAATATTTCTGCCTTTTCCAACTATAATTCTGCATAAGGTCAATTTTCTTCATGCACTTCAGTGAAAATAACAAGCTGCAAAAGATTGAATGCAGAAATAGTTATGAAAATCCACCTGTTTTTCTTTCAAAGCAGACATTGAAGAGATGTGTTTTGTTTTAGAAATAAGTTACTTTTCATAAAATGTTACTTATATTAAAAGTCAATGAGCATATTATTGTGATTTTACATTAATTAATAAACACTTTTCTAAATGTTAGTGTTAATTTTAATACAATCAACATTAATAGACATGACCCATATAAATAAAAGCTCTTGGATTTCCTCAATCTTTTATTTGTTTTTTTAAGGATATGAGTCCCTGAGACCAAAACGTCTGAGAACCACTGGTTTAGAGAAAAGAAGAAATTTAGTATAAGGGCCATTCATTTTTTAAAAACCATTTATTTAAAAGGTGTTAAGGTGCATAACCAACTACTGGTACATTCCTCACTTATTAATTAGGACAATGAAATTCAGAAATGGGAAGGTAGTTACCCAAGGTGACACCAGCAGTTAGTCACAAAGCTAGCTCAAGCTTTCATAGCTGTTTCCTCCCACCCCAAGTCTTTTTCTTCTGTATTATGCTGGCTTCTCAACCTCCATTTACTAATCTGCATATCTTTTTATGAATGGATAATCCATATGCACATATATGGGGTGTGTCCATGTGTATAGAATTGTACTAGAGGCAGCAATCTTGTCCTTCTAGCTTTCTTAACTCCTTCTCAGAAAATTTGTTCCAACAGCCTCTATTAAGAAATAAACAGACCCAGCCAGGCGTGGTGGCTCACGCCTGTAATCCCAGCACTTTGGGGGGCTGAGGTGGGTGGATCATGAGGTCAGGAGATCGAGACCATGCTGGCTAACACGGTGAAACCCCATCTCTACTAAAAATACAAAAACAAATATTAGCCAGGCATGGTGGCAGCCCCCTGTAACCGGGAGGCAGAGCTTACAGTGAGCCAAGATCATGCCACTGCACTCCAGCCTGGGTGACAAAGCGAGACGCCGTGTCAAATAAAAAAAGAAAGAAAGAAAAGAAAAAGAAAGAAAGAAAGAAAGAAAGAAAGAAAGAAAGAAAGAAAGAAAGAAAAAAGAAAGAAAGAAAGAAAGAAAGAAGGAAGAAAGAAAGGAAGGAAAGAAGGAAGGAAGGAAGGAAGGAAGGAAGGAAGGAAGGAGAGAGAAAGAAAGAAGAGAGAAAGAGAGAAAGAGAGAAAGAAAGAAAGAAAGAAAGAAAGAAAGAAAGAGAGAGAGAGAGAAAGAGAGAGAGAGAGAGAGAAAGAAAG
>NW_016821735.1:268937-274438 GCF_001698545.2 Rhinopithecus bieti | reverse complement strand
GAAGGAAGGAAGGAAGGAAGGAAGGAAGGAAGGAAGGAAGGAAGGGGGAGATCCTATGAGCCCAATACCTCCTGGTTTCCGCTAATGGAATTCAGTATGGACATACAAACAAAGCAAACTTCTCTTTCTGGAAGTTATATTTGGAAAAAAGGAAAACTAATCAGTCTCTATTGAAAACTTAAAATGGTAAAACTGAGTAGCTGGGTAGGGTTTAAGACAATCACATCTGGGCCCTACATTTGCCAAAGCCAAGACAATGTGAATAGCAGCTGAAGGAGAGACAAGAAGATCAGTAGAGAAACACTGAGGGGTGGGACCAACCCCAACCCTCCAGTTCCAGGTTACGGGCTCTCTGAGGCCTAGCTTCAGGAGGTGACCTTTGATTTGTCAATTTTTGCTTTATTTATTTAAATGGGTTTTTATTCCGTGGAACCTAGTAACCAAGTTTCAGGAAAAATGTGCACATATATATATTCCCTACCCCAATAATGATGAAGTACAGCTTCAGAGTGGACGGTAAAAGTATAAAAGGCAGAACATAAAGCCCTGGCATTTGCCTGATGAGAGCAGTTGCCAAGCCACAGAGCATGGCGGCAGAGATAACCTGTATGCATGCCTTCAGCTGGCAACCTGAGAGATCACATCAGAGGTCTCTAATTTGGACCAAACATGTAGTTGGCACTTTCACTGAAAAAGCTGGATTCAGAGATATTCAGGGCTCGATAACACATTGTAAAGTCTTCATAAATAATTGTTAAATTAAGAAACGAAAGCATGGCACACTTGTTGCCAACTCTCTCTAAATGTTACAATCATCCTGGAAATCACTTATCCAAAACTTCTTAAGCAGTGGATCTAAAGTAGGACTCCAGAAGAGAAAATCTACAAGAAAAAAAAAAAAAATTCTGTAGTGATGTTCAGCTATTCTGTTGTAATTGTAGAAGCTGAAGATAAGAGTGGTGTTTATACTAAGGAAGAGCAAAAGGGATTTTTTGGATAAATTCTAGAGTGTTCTCTAGAAGGGATTAAAAAGACTAGAGAAAGAAACTAACAAAAAGCAAAGAAAATCACCAAATCAATGGAAACTCAAAAAAGAAAAACATGGAGAAGAGAAAGAAGAAATCGGTGCTAGAAACTTGAGCAACATAGGATGATGAAGGATTTTGATACAGATATTGTTGAAAAGTCAGTAATAATGTCAACCCCATTACATACAGACGTTCACTGATTGTGAAAACTCTTTCTAAAGCATTACGTTAATTGGGTTCAAAAACGCAAAGGAGTGAAAGTTGACGTGTCTCTTCTAATCCTGGTTGATGAGAACTCAAACTTTAGTAAACGTAAAATGTCCTTGAATAATTATTATGATTCTGACATAGCAGGGCTTCTCAAATACAGGAGTCACCAAAAAGTGGAGTTAAGACTGTGGGCAGATATGTGCTGTTACACCCCCAAAAGTGATGTCTTCATCCTTCCAGAGGTTATGGCATTCAAGGGTCGACCACATGCAGTGATTAAAATCTGTGCCCGATACCCAGCCAGAGCTAAGACGGGCCTGAGATTTAGGGAGAATCTCTTGACTCTTTTTGGCTTTCAGGCTGGAGACTGCAGAATGTTGCCAACCCTGCAATTCAGGTTTTCCATCCATAAAGACACTGAAGATGGACGAGACTCTGAAATCACTCTCCAAACACCGATTCTTTATTTATGGAGCCTAGGAGATAGGGAACATTAAGTGAACTCAAAACGGCATGTTGCAATCAGATTTTCAGCTGTTCTGTGTCACTGGGCACTGCAAAGTAAAAAGAACAGCCCTAATATCAATAATAAATGCCCACCGGAGAACTCCAGTAAAGCTACAACGAGTCAGTAACATCAAGGAAGAAAGGTAAAGTCTAGAAGACTCTCTCCCTCTCTCTCTGGCAAAATGCCCAGTCTATTGGTTTTTCTTTGCTTCCTCACACTCAAGTTTGCCAACCCACCCCCATCCCACCCACTTCCACAGAAATTTGTCCAAATGACAGGGTAATTGAGATCTTAAAGGAGGTAAACAAATTATTTCATGTCTTTGAACTTCTCTGTGAGCAAAACTATTAACTAAATTTGATGAGTCCATCCCTTATGCCATTCCATGTCCACATGCAGACCCTTATATTGATTAGGAGACAGGAAGAAAAAAAAAACATTTATGTTGACATGACTATGAATCAGTCTCTCTTCCAGCCCTTTGTACACGTTATTTGCTCTTATAGTAACCATACAAGGTTTATCACATAAAATTGCTCTGATCTTGCAAATGAAATATTTGAGACTCAGAGAAGTTAATTTGCCTGAGGACTAGTAAACATCAGAAATACTAAACACTGGAGTCAGTACTGAATACTAGGTTTGCTTAATAACCAAACCATCCCCATTACTCAGTATTTTCCATCACTAATTGCAAATTAGAGTGAGCTTCTCAGCATTACCTATTCCTTGTCATTTTCCGATGGCTGACATCTAATAGAAAGTCCATGAATATTTGTTATCTGAATGGATAAGAGAATGTATTTCAGAGTGCCTTGATGCTGAGAAGTGATCAGAAATAGGAAGTAAGTAGAAGGGAGAAGACAATAACAATACCTTTGACTGAAAAGAAAGTTCTGAGATGCTCATAAAAGATGCAACTTGCATGCCAGCCCACCTGGTCCAGGCACTGTGCCTGTTACCTCCACAAGTACTCTGCAGTTTGTCTCTGATGTCATTTTGCCTTCAAGGAAGCAGAAAATGATGCTTTTGACTTGATATCTACTACTAATAAATAAGTGCTGGTTGAAAATTGTTATAGCTACTCAACTATTGTTGCTAATGGGTTACAAAGTTTCAGAACAGATTTGGCTGTGGCCAATGTCTGCAACTAATGTAGAAAGGAATAGAGTTATTGCAGAGTAAGCTTGGGCTGGATGTTTCAGAAGCATTTTAATCCACAAAGTTTAATTACCACCCTGCCTCCTGAGGCTTAGGTGAGCCCTCATATGCACAGGAGTGATTTGTCTTGTCCCCCTTTCTCTCGGTCTTTGGGATTTTCTCTTATACTTCCTCTGAGTCCTCTTGCCCCTATCCTCTCAGCTCAGGTGCTAAAATAGCTTCCCCTTTCAAGAAGAAAGTCATTGAAACCTTTGACAACATGTTTAGTGTGTCTTCCCCTTCTCTGTCTGGTATCAACTAGGTGCTGTGTTTGCCCCAGCACCTCTCCATGCCCAGACAGATGTGAGCACCAGAGGCAGAGCCATGGAAAAATGCCCTACCAGTAGAGAAATATTTAAATACATGTAAACTAGTTGCGATACATATTGGCTGAGTATCAACCCTGTTCTTACCAAAATTGGATACTAAATTGTTTCTACTCGTATGGAATCTATTCTATCCCTTCTTTTTCTATTTGCTACTCCTCTTTTACCAAAACTTAGCTTCCTAAGAGCACATCACTCATTCAGTTTCTTTGTATAGAAACTGATGTGCTTTGATACCATGCAATCTGCTATGGACTGAATGTTTGTTCTTTCCTGACCCCAAATTCCTAGGTTGAAATCCTAACCCCCAAGGGGATAGTATAGGAGGTGGCACCTTTGAGAGGTGGTTAGGTCATGAGGGTGGAGCCCTCATGAATGGGATTAGTGATTTTATGAAAGGGACCTCAGAGAACTCCTTCATCCCTTCTACCACATGAGGACACAGGGAAAAGATAGGTGTCTATGAACAAGGAAGCAGGCCCTCATCAGACACTGAGTCTGCTGCCACCTTGATCCTGGGCTTCCCAGTCAACAGAGCTATGATAAATAAAGATTTGTTGCTTGTAAGCCTGTGTATTCTGTTATATTAGCCCAAATAGACTAAGACACATTTATTGGATTTCTCTCTATCGAGCAGAGTTGTCCTGATGACCTGTGGTGGGGGGAACTGGAGGTGCATGGCCCAGTGAGGCTCAGGATTTCTCCACAGGGTCACATGGATGTGTCAGGAGCTGATGTGGATTTATCCTTTCCCTACTCCTGCTAAGCATTGCCCTGCTTTCGCCTTCTACAGAAACTTACAGATATTTTGGTGGAAATAAGAAATGTGGGCCCAAGGTGATGAGTTTAGACCTTTTGTGACAGTTCCATGTGTAACCAACCTTGGGGAAGATTTCAAATCTCAAAATGGTAGACCTTCTAGAACATGGCTACAGTTTATAGCAATAATTATGAAGAATGTATAAATTTCAATCTTTTGAGAAATGTTGTATATGTACAGCTATGTCCCAGATATTCATTTCCAGATTCCGCTTAGCAGCAAAGGTGCTGAGGCCCAGATGACCAAAGGCAGGATATCTACTTGTTCAAAAGAGAAAAATGTGTTAACACAATGAAACATAGCTGAATTTTATTCTATTCAAGGCTACACTTTCTGAAACCATATATGAGCTCTGTTTTAGTAACTATGCCAAATGCCCAATCCAGGAAGTACCCAAACCTCTCTGATTGTCCTATTGATGTATTGAACAGTTTCAATATTTAATGTCAGATTTGGGTTTAGTTAAAAGGAGCGAACCTCAACTAGACTGATTAATATCAAGCCAGCCAGGATAGATGTGGAGAAGGTGGTCATTTGTGTGATATAATTGCAGTGAACCAGGAAGAGCCATTCTGGGCAAAAACTGATTCATTTGGCCGAGTCCCAGACACCCCTCAGGTTTCACACTATAGCGAACTGCACAATGTAGAGTTGTTCTTTGGGAGCCCTCTCTGTGTTCCCTTCCTTATAAATTATAAATCTACTAACTGTCCCATATAATTCATTAAAAGAAAAGCCCTACCTGTCCATTTCTTCATATGAATATGTGAGAGAGACATGGAGAGAAAGTGCTGTGATAAAAATATGCATCAAACTTTTATCTTCATTTAATCCTAGGAAGTAGGATAAGAAGGAGTATAAGAATGAAAGAAAGCCAGGCTTTCCTCTATGTTTTAGAATTCTATAGAGGATTTGATTTGTTTAAGCTTTACTCCAACAAATATGCACTACTTTTGTAATTTTGACAAAAGAAATCCAAAAAGAGAAAATTGTTGCTCGCACTTCTGGAGTATTAATGGTTTATTCAATTGCACAAACTTTGCCTTGACTAACATGAGATTTTTATTTGCTGCTCCTTCATGCCAGTCCTAAAAATTGTGGTTTTCAAATCTATTCTGTGTCAAAATGTCATAAACTACCAAGGCTGGAAGACCCATTGGGGCAAACTCTGAATATAGGAGTAAAGGAAATGATAGTCACTTGTTTATAATAGATTTTCTCATTCACTCAGCAAATATTCTTTGAGTGCCTATATATTTAACCAAAAATTAAAAGTGTGTTGCAGTTAAACAACTATGAGTTTTATACATATCTACCCACAAAGGACTTATTCATCAAATTTACTGCATACCAGTAATATGACTGGCATATTCTAAATATATATATATATATATATATATATATATATA
>NW_016821735.1:255271-268338 GCF_001698545.2 Rhinopithecus bieti | reverse complement strand
TAATTAAAACAAGAATTAAAATCATAAAACTGATTAAAGTTTGTGTGGAAGAAAATAACCTTTGGACTACTGGTATTTATTATTCTTGGTGACCTCTTGAGCTAAATAATTCCAGCTGAAAATAAGGCTCTGATAAAATAAGCATATTTGGATTGCTTTTCACGCTTCCTCACAAATCTTTCTAAAGACCTTGAACATTCTGTGGATAGAGAATATCATGACTTACAACACAGGTTAGAAGAAAAGATATTTTATTGAATCTAAAATGAAAAAATATATATTCTGTTTTAGAATTATAACTTCCCTATAATTTTATTTTATAGAGATGCTAGGAACTGATGTGTGTTTCCCCAAATTTATATATTGAGGTCCTAATCTGTATTTGGACCTAGATCCTATAAGAAGGTAATTCAGGTTAGATGAGGCCATAAAAGTGGGGTCTTGATACAATAGGAAGAAGAGACTTATAGCAAGAGACAATGGAGAGCTTTTTCTCTTTCCCCACACACAAAGAAGAGGTCATGTGAGCACCCAGTAAGATGGTGGCTACCTACAAGCCAAGAGAAGCAGCCTCAGAATGAAAACTATCTTGCTGGCACCTTGACCTTGGACTTTCCAGCTTTCAGAACTGTGAGAAAATAAATCTCTGTTGTTTTAGCCACAAAGTCTGTGGTATCTTGTTATGACAGTCAAGCAGACTAATACAAGGAATATGACTTCATTTATATGAACAAGTAATTTTGAACAAAAATAGCTTTGGGTAGATAAATTTAAGGTTGCTAATTTGGGCATAAAGCTTTGCTCCAACTGATAATTGGTGATAAGAATCGGAGTACAAACTACAACAAAATCAATGCGGCTACCATCACTTCTTTGAACATCAATTAGAAGATAGAATTTATGCTGATATCCCCAGTTAAATTTCTTAAACTCAAAGAAACAACTGTAGCTGACTGTCAACCTGGCCTTTCTTTCTATAACATAAGGGCTTCCCAATTGAACTCAGTTTACTAAGCAAAAGCATGTGTTTCCCTTTCTTCAAAAATATTGGTGCTAAAAGAATTACATGAGGAAAGAGGAAAATTAGTACACTTTCCAGGGAGGTGTCTAGATTGTAACTGAATTTTGTATGAAAAGGGAGAACACACGTTCAACCCACGGGAGAACATTTTCTCTATTTTCTCTCATGGCAAACATCAAGCACCACTTTCCTGCCAGGCCTCTAGGCAACTTCAGAATTCATTTCTACGGGGCAGCCTGGACAGCCCTTTCCAGTGACTGGAGCTGGAGCTGGCATGCACAATAGAATTTAATTGCTATGCCTGAGTATAACTCAGCTTGCCATTTCTTTACAGAGCCACAGACCCAGGTATAGGGGAAACTGGGCAGAAGCCAAGATAAATTAGGCTAAAAGCAAGAAAGATTTAAAACCATCAGTTCTCATATTACTATATTTAGGAGATGAGAAATATTAATAATTCAGTACATATTGTGTGGTCTAATAATTGCTTATATAATATTTATCCTTGGAATGGCTGTGGGCCAACACTACAGGTTGGGTGATGCAACTTGCACTTTTTTTTCTTTTTTTTTTTTTTGAGACAGAGTCTCACTCTGTCGCCCAGTCTGGAGTGCAATGGCACAATCTCAGCTCACTGCAAGCTCTGCCTCCCGGGTTCACGCCATTCTCCTGCCTCAGCCTCCCGAGTAGCTGGGACTGCAGGCGCCCGCCACCATGCCCAGCTAATTTTTTTATTTTTATTTTTTTAAGTAGAGACAGGGTTTCACCTTGTTACCCAAGATGGTCTCCATCTCCTGACCTCATGATCCACCCACCTCAGTTTCCCAAAGTGCTGGGATTACAGGTGTGAGCCACCGCGCCAGGCTGCAACTTGTACTTTCAATACCCTTCTCCTTTCCTGACTGTTCTCGAGGACTTAAAAGCTGGGAACACGTTTATTTAGTTCCCTTTTCAGCTAGGTGTGGGCATATAACATAGGTCTGGGATATAAGCAGAAATCTGCTGAAGCAACCTGTTGGAATGCAGTCACAAAGCCTAGAGATGTGGAAACTTCCAGTGCCCATAGAACAGCGTACATAAGCATAAATGCCAAGACACTAAGAATGTGGCATAGAAACATGAGAGGAGCGTGGGTCCCTGGGGTCACTGCTAAACCTACTACTCTGGACTGTTACCGCCAGCCTTCTTCTTATGTGTGGCATATGTACCTTTAGGTTTTTAATCTGGGACTAACCGTGTGTTCCATATTTTGCAGTTGAACATTCTTGATTAATACAATGACTTCAGGTTTGCGAAAGCTTACAAAACTTTAAGCAAAACAAAGAGTTTCTGTCATAAATATGTATTCAAGAAAATCTTAAAAGCCTTTCAAGTGTACAAAATCCTAGTTATCGTCTCCAGTTGAGTAACTTTTCACTTCCCTCTTCTATCTTGGGAAAGGGCACCAATCCTCTTACAGTTATATAGGAAACAGTGAATTCAAGCTAGTCACATAATTCTATTGCTTTTATAACTCTATCTGCTATGTCACTTGCTCTCTCACTAATTCTATGTGCTAGTTCCAGTTCTTTTTTTATATCTAATAGTCCCTCTCTTTTCCCAGTCGTGATTGGCTGCCATCACAGAGGAATTCTGTGGCATGGTCCAGCTGTAGCCAGACAATAATGTAATCCAAGCTTTGCTTGGCAATATGTAAAAAGACCGAGCCTAGCCATTTTATAGAGTGCGGAACGGGTCTTGTTTCCTTAAGTCAATAAAGTCTTCCTATGTACCTATCAACAATAAGTAACCTTATTCCTCAACCTTATTTCCACCAGCCTCTTGACAACCCAGAGCCCGTGAGTGTAAACACCTTCAGCATCTTACAAACAGGCCTACTTTAAAGGACTCTTGCATAGGATTATGATAGACTTTGAAAAACATTCTCTTTCCCTACTCCCAAATTTTACGTAAGACCGCAGAACCTATTGATTTGAAACTATCCAGATTTTATTCATATAGCTGTGGTTTGCATAAGTTATCTAATACACATACATACACACACATATTTTTATCTAATATATATCTAATATACATACACTACATACACACACATATTTTTATCTCATATGTATCTAACACACATATATACACACACATATTTTATCTAATATGTATCTAATACACATACATATACACACATATTTTATCTCATATGTATCTAACACACACACATACACACATATTTTGAGCTTTTTCCTGTTGAGGTGACTATTATCAGATTTTAAAAATGTATGTGCTATTAGGTACAATCATGTTATGTCACAAGTTGTCATATCAGGCCGCACCTGTGATTTTCAACACTGATACAATATTCAGAGCAATTGGACCACAGCTTGCTTTCATTCAGTCAGAATCCAGCAATGTTTCGACTATGTTCAGGTTACACCCACAGAGGTGTTGACGTATTTCAGCAATCATATTTTCATCAGTAAGCTAAGGAATAATTGATACGACTCTTTACAAGCAACATAAATCTGCTGACAAAGAAAAGCTCATAAAAATCATTGTTATACCAATCTCTCCAAAAAAAATCTTCAATTAGACAAGATTATTTTAAGAGTAAAATATTGCAATCAGAATCAGGCTGGGCAACAAAAAAAGGGGGAGGAAGAGGAGGAGCAGGAGAAGGAGGAAGAGGAGGAAGATAAGGCTTGAAGGCCACAACCTTCCTATGTAAGAAATTTCTTTATTATTTTTTATTTTTTTGAGGCGGAGTCTTGCTCTGTCACCAGGCTGGAGTGCAGTGGTGTGATCTCAGCTCACTGCAACCTCTGCCTCCTGGGTTCAAGCGATTCTTCTGCCTCAGTCTCACGAGTAGCTGGGTCTACAATCACGCACCACCATGCCCAGCTAATTTTTGTATTTTTAGTAGAGACAAGGTTTCACCATGTTGGCCAGGATGGTCTCAATCTCTTGACCTCGTGATCCACCTGCCTTGGCCTCCTAAAGTGCTTGGATGACAGGCGTGAGCCACCGCGCCCAGCAGAAATTTCTTGTGTCACTTTATCCCAGATCCTCAGATACACTCTTCTACTCCCCTGAATCCCAGTCTTCTTCCCTGAGGCTCACCAGGATACATGACCTAATTCTTCTCAGTTCCTCCCTGTGTGGGTTAATCCCTCTCCAGTTGCTTCAGGGTTAAGATTCTGCTTCAAACTGAAGGGTGTTTGAAACCATACCAGAGTCTCCTTTGTGATTCTTATGAGGAAGATGTCTAGAGAATTGTACAGTTATTTTAGGGGGAATTGTAGAATACAGTCAATAAAAAGAGTACCTAAATAAAATTAAGTGGTGAAGTAAATTAGTTTCAACTTCAGCTTAAGCACAGGATTCTGGCACTACTGTGCAGGGTGACTTCTTGCACAGAAAGTCTTTCAACTTAGCTTCAGTCAAGTGTGTGCCTTAAACATTCCTTTTGCATAGGGAGTTGCATGCCTTTCTGCCTTGTGAAACTGTAGAAGTATAGGCTTTTTCTGACTTCTGTCATCTCTCCTTGCTGTGTCATCATGGGTCCCTACAACTCACCTCGATGTTTCAGAATTCTTCCAACCCACTAGGTACTTATGTTCGTTTCTCCCAAGAGCGCTCTCTCACCATGCAGTGCTCTCTCTGCATCTCAGCAAACTTTCAGCCAGAGTAAGGTATCAATGCCCCACCCCCCTACAGACATCTTCAATCTTTACGACTGAATTCTTTGAGCCCTCCTCAGTTAGATAGGGCAAGTAGAGGAAGGAAAAAATTCTAAAGGCTCTGTACCACTATTAATTCCCTTCATTCTGTCTTCCCATACTTTATTTTCCTTTTTTTTTTTTTTTTTTAGACGGAGTCTGGCTCCATAACCCAGGCTAGAGTGCAGTGGCACGATCTACGCTCCGCCTCCCGGGTTCATGCCATTCTCCTGCCTCAGCCTCCGGAGTAGCTGGGACCACAGGCACCTGCCACCACGCCCGGCTAATTTTTTTTTTTTTTTTTTTTTTTTTTTTTTTTTTTGTATTTTTAGTAGAGACAGGTTTCACCATGTTAGCTAGGATGGTCTCCATCTCCTGACCTCGTAATTTTTCCTCCTCAGGCTTCCAAAGTGCTGGGATTACAGGCGTGAGCCACCGCACCTGGCCTTTATTTTCCTCTTTTACATGAACTGATGAAGCAGTGGGGATGAGGGTCCCAGAGCCAGTTTTGATATTTTCTATTAACTCCTATATAGATGACTCCAGCACTTCTCTATCATTCCCCCATTTTAAGGCTCCCACTGAAATTCTAAAACAGAAAGGAAACCTACCACTCAAATTAATTATCTACTTAAAGAAGTTAAGAAATTACATGCAGACTTAAAGGCTTCTTAAATCTACGTTTTGAACTTTATAACATTAGTAGTTTGAATATGGAATTAAAATTTACTTCATAAATGCCCTTTCTGTCTGTAAAATCACCTTCCTGCAACATTCAAAATAACTCAGAAGATCCTTGTTACCACTAGAAAGTCCTGCCCAATCCCCGCCCCCAATCAGCTTGCCTAGGAAACAGACCCAGGTAAGCCCAGAGCCGCCCTGAGTTTTCTCAATCATTTCAACACCTATTTGATGGCTAACTACCCATTGCCTTCCCTATGAAAGGGGTCGGCACAAAGCACTGAAAATTTCTCCCACCCCAGATGCTGCTGCTTCCTCCTACCAGCCTACCACGACGTCTCAGTTCGCCTTGCGGTCTCAGCCACAGCTCACATCAACTAATTCTTCAATGTGAGAAGCTTCGATAAAGTTGATATAAAATATGGCTGCTTATAAGGTCTTTCTCAAAGAAAAGAATCGGCTACCCAGATATTCTATACTGTTTCAGGCTCTCGAATTATTATTCTTCCCAGAACCTGCACAGTCAAAATATTGATGTACAAAGGTTTGGTTTACTCTCCACTCTCACTAGAAAGTGGGAAAAACTGACTTGGCCAGATGTAGGGCTTTCATCCTCAAATCGTGGGTCATTGAGAAACATGGAAATTTCAAATTGTGTTTTATTGTGGTTTTAAGCTGTAAGTAATAATGAATGTATTTATTTATTCAAGGAACATTTGTAGGGACACATTGCTATTTGCTAAGCCCTATGTTCCTTTGAGGGACCCAGAGCTAGTGGGGTGGCAGTGCTATATAGTGGCATAGACATGTAAACAAATGTGCTAGATTATCTATTGTGATACTAACGTCTTGCTGTTTTCTCACATCTCAACTGGAAATTAAGTGGAAATAATTTTTTTCGTATTGCTACTTTTATAGTCTTGGAAAATTGTCAAAAACTTGGTATCTGGGACAAAAGCTGAAGTTGCAGGGCAATTGTTCATCTCTTTTGACCCGCATTTTTCTTTAGGAGTCTGGAACCATTGGGAAAAACTGATGCTGGAGTTTTAAAAGAGGAAAGATACCTGAAGACCATGGGAAAGAACAATGGTTTAAGGTTGGGGGGTTTCTGTGAATAATACCCAACGTCTTTCTCACCAGAGGAGGAAAAGCTTTGGTGGGAAATGATGAGGCCACAACCCCCCGGTGAAAGAGTTACAGGTTCATAGTAGACGCTAAGAAAACGGAGTTGCCTGTTTGGAAATTGCCATATGCCCTGGAGAAGCCCAAAAGGGTTCAGGAAACGAGCACGTCTATGAGTGGCTGGCATGATAGAAGTCCTTCCACCTTTCTCAGGTGAGCACTAGGTGCTTCTGTTATCACAGGGAGAAGGAGAAGCAGAAAGGAGAAAGGAGAGTGATTTAGTTTCATACTCTCTCAAGCCAGGGTTGATCTAGATTGATTTTTTTTTTTTTTTTTTTTTTTTTTGAGACAGAGTCCGCTCGTGCCCAGGCTGGAGGTGCAGTGGCGCGATCTCAGCTCACTGCAAGCTCCGCCTCCCGGGTTCACCTCATTTCTCCTGCCTCAAGCCTCCCGGACCGCTGGGACTACAGGCGCCCGCCACACCGGCCCGGTCTAATTTTTTGTATATATTTTTAGTAGAGACGGGTTTCACCGTATGGTCTCGATCTCCTGACCTTGTGATCGCCCGCCTCCGCCTCCCAAAGTGCTGGATTTACAGGCGTGAGCCACCACGCCCGGCCTAGATTGATTTTAAAAATTAAGAAATTCGGTGTTTCCTATATCTGCCTCTTACGTAGGAAACTTACTTCTGCCACTCAAATAAATATAATAAGGCAGATGTGCCATCAAAGAAACATACGGGGAGACAAAAAGGAAGAATTGGTAAGTCTTTCTAGGGAAATAGGAAGGTGAGGCGAAAGAAAAAATTAAGGCTTTATAGCTCACACACTCCCTAAGTTGCTCTCGTCCCATAATATTTGTGTCCAATGTCTGTGTCACATGCTCAGAAGTATGTTGGCAAGGTTGTGCCAGTGGACTAATATAAAAAGATCATTCTAGTCGAGGACAGGGTGACTTATAATGCATTAAAGTGATGCCTTCTAAAAAGATTATTTCTATTTATTAATAGATTAATTGATTTATTTTATGAATAAATTTTTAATGCCTTAACCTAAATAAAGAAGTAACATGGTCAATATATTAGGCCTAATCAAAGATGCAGTCCAAGACATCTGTTGTTCCTATAATGGCACCAAATAAGCCATTACCTTCTCTGCTTTTATATCTGATGATAGGTAGGTAGGTAGGTAGATAGATATAAAACTGATAAGAACAGATACTACACTTGATCTTAGCCAAAAGTTTGAGAAGTGATGTGATGGTACATAAATAGATAGATAAATGATGATTGATACACAGATAGATATAGAGATAGTAGATTTACATGTTAGACTGAAATTGAAGGGAAAAAATGCACTGTTCATTATATGTTTATGTGTAATTGTGTGGGTGTATACGTTTGTTTTGAAGAAGATTAGAAATGAAGAAAATCACACAACTGTTAATAGTGGTTCATTTCAGGAAGGGGAAATCCACCTGGTGTTTCTTTTCCTTTTTATATTTTTTATTATATTTTCTTTGTTATTATTTGACATATTTCAGTACTATTTTCTTATAAGCTTTAATGATTTCCCTTTTGGTATTTATTTTTCCATCAGCATGTTCACAATAGACATCTATTACCTGATGATTACCCAAAAATAAAAGTGGTATTTTTTGTCTCTAATTTTGAGAGCAGACCACAGGGAAGGAAAACTTCTAGTTGAAGTGTCTATGCGCAGTAGAGATTCTAGAAATATTACTTCTTGCAGAATGAACATGTAAGACAAACTATGGAACTCAGAAATCTCAGCATCTATAAAGTCTGTGTTAGTCATAAAGACCCATTAAAATGGAAGATTGTTCTTATGATCTGAGATGCAGGGCTAACTAAGAGTCCAGGTTCATCCCCACCTATATAGGCAGCATTTAAGTTATGTTTTTAATTAATGATTGAAATTGATTTTTAAAAACTGGCTTAAGCATTTGTCAGGTACCAAAACATTTGAATATTTAGAAACGATTTGTTCCATGAAGTCAGTGGATTCACTGATAATTCAGCTGTTTCTGTAACTGAATACCTGCTACTCTGCTAATTCAGAGTGCAAACATAGCCAATTCTCTATTCTTTTCCTAATTAATCCAACTGTCTTGTAAGAGGAAATGTCAATATCCTACTTGCTTGTTGCTGAAATAAATGAAAAATGACCTGATGAACCAAAAGGATTTGCTTCTCTGCCATTTTCTTGATTACCTCATTTTAGCAAGACTTACTGTTTTTGCCTTTTATTCTTCCACTTAGAGGTACCTGTATCTAATCTCAGAAAGTTTTGAGAATATTAAAATGTTGCAAATTCCATTAAATATCTTGCAAACAAAATTTTTTGGTGCAATATTTTATCTTTTCAAATGCTTTAAGTATATTTTGTATAAACTTTGGCACTGATGGTTTGGCTCAGTCACTTCATGGGCATAAATTAACATATCCTAACTATATTGGATAAGCTAACATATAACCTTGTTGGCTAAGCCAGTCCTCATTTTCAAACCAATCCACAAACCAACTATAATTTTTAATTCAAAAACATGTTAACGTGTACTCAGAGAAATAGTGTAAAAACTGAGTAAATTGCAGGTCACATTATGAAAGACAGATTAGTCTAGGGCATACTTTATGACAAAGAAAGGTATATACTACTAAAAACTGATAGGTCTGGCACCTAGCACATAAATTTACCTCTTGTTAATAGCAGGTAGAAAATTTAAACCAAATTAGGATTGCCTGCAACTTTGGAAGAAAATGCTGTAATTTGATTTCAAAAATAAGCTTTAGGGCTTTTACATTATACCTATATGAAAACATATGTAATTTTTTAAATTGGTTGATGTAATTGAACTATCATCTGATTTTTTTTTTTTTTTTTTTTTGGTAATTCTAGACCATTCCAAATCCTTAAAAGAAACTTCTAATTCTTTGGTTGTTTAAAATATTTTCTTTTAGCACATTGCAGGTCTTAAAAATAAGTATTAACCAGTGCTGGAAAAAAAAATGGGAAAAAAGCCAGTTTTCATTTTCAGTGTTTCTTACCGAGTCTTTTTTCTTCACTCCTCCAGGACTCTGCCTGATGTAGTTTAGATATTTGTCCAAATCTCATGTTGAATTGTATCTTCAATGCTGGGGGTGGGGCCTGGTGGGAAGTGTTTAGATCATGGGAGTGAATACTTCATGGCTTGGTACTGTCCTTGTGACAGTGAATTCTCATGCGATCTGGTCATTTGAAAGTGGGGGGCACATCTCTCCCACTCTCTCTTGCTTGCTCCTGCTTTTGCCATGTGAAGTGCCTACTCCTGCTTCACCTCTGCCGTGATTGAAAGCTCTCTGAGGCTTCACTGGAAGCCAAGCAGATACCAGCATCATACTTCCTGTGAAGCCAGCAGAACCATGAGCCAATTAAATGTCTTTTCTTCATAAATTACCCACTCTCAAGAATTTCTTTATGGCAACACAAGAAAGGCCTAATACACTGCCTTAACAGAAATGCATTCTTTGACAATAGGTGATGGGTGAAAGAGGAAACATGACTGAGTGAATATTGTAATTAGTCCACCCTCTTACTCTACCATAGATATGAAATCAGAAATCCCAATACAGCACCCAAATACTCTCTTTCTGACAAGTACATCAACCTTAACACATTTTTAATGCATGAAAGACTAAAATCCCTGAGGATATATGGCACCTTACTTAAAGAAACCTTCCCCTTAGACGTCTAAGAGGATGTGCACTTTTGTAAGATTTGAGATGGATGAAGAAATGTATTTCTTTTTTAAAGGAGAAAAAGCTCTGTCTTAAACACAAGCAAGCTCTCAGGGAGATAAATTTCAGGAAAATATGAAATATGAAAATTAAGGTTGTGGACATTGATTTTTTAAAAACTATGTCCACGAGTAACTCTGACCAAGTCTAAAGACTGCTGTTGTAAAGCACCCATCGCTGGACACACTCATGTCTGACTCTTCCCCATACTTCTCTGGAATAATGCCTCCTTTAAACTCCTAAAACCCAAGAATTAATGACACCCCCTTTCCCTCAGCAATGAAGCTTCTCACTAAACCTCCCAAAGAAGGTTATCATCAGTGACTCCAGAAGGTCCTTCTTCCACCTTGTTGAGATGTAGCCTCCCTCAACAAGATGGGAGGAGGACCTCCTGTTATTCAAAGGTGACATAACTTTCTAAGGGAGGCAACCCAAATTATTGCAAGGGTATTGCTTCGACATACCAGTTTGAAATGAAAATGACTCCCCTGTGAGAACATATTAGGTATTCTAACATCATTGTTAATGAACACAAGAGCTTTAGTTGTTACCTATCATTGCTGTTGCTACTTACCATTGCTGTTGCTACTTGTTAACTCATTAATTAACGCAAAAATGGATTAGCGCAGTAGAAGAGTCAGTAAAGTCTTCAGAATTGAAAAAAACTGGGCTCCCATCTCTGCTTTGATCCTTGCCAGATACATGATGTTGGGCAAGCAACTCCCGAGTTTCAGTGTTTTTAACTATTAAATGAAGATTAAATTACCAATTTCACAGGATTTTGAAGATTAATTGAATTGACATCTCTAAAGTCCATAGCATAGCCGCATGCCTGGCATAGCAGCCAATTAATATAATGTTAGTTCCGTTTTCTTATTCATCATTTGCTATGTGCAAAATTATCAAAGAAGAAATGAGATATAAATGCCTCTTAGCACAAAATATTGAGAGACAGCCAGATGTAGGAACAAAAAATTAAAATAGAATTGATTAGAGGCTATAAAGGAAGCATGTACAAAGAACTATGGAAGCATAGAGCCAGAAGCCAGGAAGGCAGACCTCCATGTGGGTAGTTCCACATGGTTTAATTCAACTCAGTATAACAAATTACCCTTGAGATCCTGCTCTCTGCTCAGCACTATTGTGTCCAATGGACCATTCAGAGTATCAACTGTAAACTCTGTTTTTTGGTAGTTCATAATTTAGTTCAGAAGACAAGACTTACAGAAAAC
Source organism: Rhinopithecus bieti (assembly GCF_001698545.2). NCBI lineage: Eukaryota > Metazoa > Chordata > Mammalia > Primates > Cercopithecidae > Rhinopithecus > Rhinopithecus bieti. The sequence goes on along the minus strand of NW_016821735.1, from coordinate 256,776 downwards.
ATGTTTTACAAATATTTTTGAATGCCTATATGTGCCAAAAACTATACAATATATAGGGTATACATGGTCCCTTTTAAAGCAAAATTCTATTCATAGCGATTAATAAGTAAGAAGTTAATCAATTAAATAATTAATGTCACCAATTTATGAGATGCCAAGAAGTAATAGAGAAGATGAGTGCTTTGGAAGGTCCTGTAGGGGACCTGGCACGTCAGGCTGCCTTCAAACTCACTCTGAAGACCCAGGCCACCCTTTCTGAATGTGTAGAGTTCAGAGGCAGAATCTGCAACTTGAGTTTTCTGTGCAAAAGAAATCCTTTTGGTTTTCATACATCATATAATTTAACATCCCTACTCGGCTTTTTCTGGAGACCACAAGTAATGAAATGATCACCAGGGTTATGTATTCCATTTGTGATATATGAACCATTAATTCTTATCAGATTATATATATATATATATATATATATATATATATATACACACACACACACACACACACATACACACACACACAATATGTGTGTGTGTTTATATGTGTGATCATTATTCTAGCTATTCTGGACTTTGCTCTTAGACGCTCACTGCTTTACCATTTAACTAAAGATACCTGACTTTGTAGAATATAGAGTCACAAGAATTGATTAGGCTTAAGACATATTTTAAATACCAAACCCAAAGGAGAGTTCATAACTAGAAATATCAGGTTGCTATTAAATATGATTCAAGATAATGGAGCTGACATAAGACTATGGATCTTGATGTAATGTCTTTAATTTTCCTAAACAGAACACATTTTTTACAGTAACATGACAGAGCAAAGTGCATTATGCCCAGCCATTAGAATTCCAAGAAACTGTCAACCTCAAAAGAAATCTTCCCGTAGAGCACAGGGCTAAGAAATATTCTCTAATTTCAAAGGCATTATTACTTTTGACTTCAGGATTCTTGGAAATACTATTTTCTTACATATCTGGTAATAGAATTTAGAAGGCAAAAATCAGCTTTCTTTTCTTTCTGATCCCCCAAACTGACCACAACTCACATAGCTTCGTTCTTACCTCATTCTCAGATTCTCTACATCCAGGAGAAAACATATGGCAGAGAAAAGAGGGAAGACACTGGAAACAAGTGGTCCTATGCACACATCAAGACTTCACTACTTATATGTGTATGACCTTAAGAATTATGAACGTCTCTTAACTTCAACTTCTTGACCAATGAAATAGGAAAGACAGTACAGTTCATGCAGAATTACTGTGAGAATATAATTAAGGAGATAATAATCATAAAGCATCTGGAAATCAATAAAAAATATATATATAATCACTGTAACAGGAAGAACGAAACCATCTTTTACTTGAAGACAAAGGCTCTGAGTTTTGGGGGAAACATAGTCACCAACATTTCTCAAATTTAAAGACAATAGTTTGGCATTCTCAAATAAAAATAGCTCAGTTAAAAGTGCTTGAGAGTCCCTCTTTTTTTTTTTTTTTTTTTTTGAGA